>NW_023458567.1:14900682-14953499 GCF_013731165.1 Rhagoletis pomonella | reverse complement strand
TTTTTGTGCTCTCATGCCACGCTAAACGCCCATTTTCCACTACTGTTGAGGTTTGGTTGAACTGATTGGCTGTAGGCTGCACGCACGGGCAGACGTAGAGTCCGAAAATTGCGGAATAGCGTAGCCAAGCTCGCAGTTGTTGTTCCATCACACGTGCAATCGTATGGGTGTCACTCAACTAGATAACTAGGCATTTACTGAGGTCAGTAGAGTGAAGAAAATCATCAGGTAAGAGCGGGCTAAAATACCTGTCCATTGGCTTTTGGGACTATCTACTTAGTTAATATGTATATTAGATATCGATTATGTTAGATAAAATTGATTTATCGTTTTCATTTAGAATTTTAATTGGGTTGCCACCGGTCTAAAAAACTATAAGAAATGAAAGAGATGAGCCTCTAGAAAAGCAAAAATCTTCTATTTTTTTGAATAAGGTTGCCACCAGTTGATACAATTACTGTATACAATCATAATAAGCGCAGGCATCAGTTCTGGACCGTCGCAGTCAAACGTAAAGACTTGCCTTCTACATGTGTAATAACGGATTATTTTTCTGAGCAGGGTTGCCACCTAATAAAAAGTAAAAAGATTTTCACCGTTAGATTACAAAATGAGATATCAAAAGAAAGTGCATGGCCTTCGCATGTAAAAAAACATTATTTTTTTTGAGCAGGGTTACCACCTACTTAAAAATGACTGTCTTCTATACATAGTTTAAAACAAAGTCGAGATTCTTTGAACATGCTAATCTCAAAAACTACTGAACGGATGTAGACGAGATTTTTTAAGTATAATCTGTATCGATAGGAATATTATCTTTAGTACTTTAAATTCCTATAAAGTTGCCACATGTCTAAAATATAATAAGATCCGCACTGGTCTTTGGATTACAAGAAATAAGGTGTCAAATAAAGGGGCTCGGCGTTTAGATGTACAATAATGTATTACTTTTTGAGTAGGTTTGTCACTTTTTAAAAATTATAGCGAAGCACGCCGAGTATTTTGTAGTATTTATTGATTAAATTAAAATTTTCAAACAGCTGGCAACCTTCGAAAAAATATTTTCGGCTGTAAAAGCCATTCCTAAACAAAACCGTCAGCGTTGTCTGGCTGTCAAAAAATTCTCATGCCCATACAATTTGGATGAAGCATACCGAAATAACGCGGCGTCAACGCTTAGCGGTTAGAAAATCCGATTTTGACAGGGCGTTAGGAAGTGAAGTTGGCTGCAGAAAACGGCGAAACTATCATTTTCGTAGTTCCTATGCTTATTGTTGGTGTTATTTCTTCATTTGACCAGCGTTGCCGTTATTGTTTAGGTATTGCACTTCGGCGTTAACGCTAGGCGTCAGAAAACGCCCAATTCAACACTTTTGTTTAGGTATGGCAATAGGCTTTCTTTAACCTCTTTCTTTTAACGCCAGACTTCAACATTTTCTTTATCTTATACGTTTTCTTTGACCCAAATTTACAAACATGGCCTCTCTAATATTGTTGTCAATATTTTAAATTGGACCTATAGCAATGCATCGATGAGAATTGAACTCAACATGCTTATTGCAAGGAAAGTTCGGTGGATACCGGCCTGCACACATTGGTAAAGTGGTTATAGGAAGCCTTCAAGCATAAAGATTATACAGAAGGGGCCTTCATCGATATCGAGGGGCCTTCAACAATGTCACACCAGAGGCAATAGGCAAGTCTAATCATAGCATGGAGGTTGAAACCAACCTAATAAGGCTTATTTACAGCTTACTTCGTGACAGAACTGTCGGGGAGGAATGGGGGAGCGCCTGCACTCAGCGTAGACTAAATGGGGCACTCCGTAAGGTGGTGTTCTCTCTTCACTGCTCTGGATTGCGGTTATAAACGACCTTCTAGAGGAACTGGAAAAAGTGGGCGGTCGCCTATGTAGATGATGTGGAACTTTTGGTTAAGCGACGATTTCTAGACACCCTTTTTGATGTGGTTCAAGGTGTTCTGAAACACGTAACTAGGTGGGCGATCAACGGCGGCCTCTCAGTAAATCCCAGCAAGGCGGTACTGGTTGTGTTTACCAGGAAGTACAAGCTACCCGTTGTGGCTCTTACCTCGAGTGAACTGTTCGTTTGCGGCTTTCAAACAGGGTCAAGTACTTCCTAGATAGGAAGCTGTGTTGGAAGCCTAACATTGAGGAAAGAGTGAGAAAGGTGTCGGTTGCCTTGTACTGCTGTAGAAGAGCTATCGGTAAAAGGTGAGGTCTCTCCCCCAAAATAATTCATTAGCTCTATGAAACCACATTTAAGCCTATCTTTTTTCACGGAGCCCTTGCCTGGTGGAATTCACTAGAGAAGGCTACACTTGTGAAACAACTGGAGCATTTACAGCGGATCGTCCTAATTGGAATTAGTGGTGCATAAGGAACCACACCTACACTGGCGCTTAATACCGCATGAGAGGACTGGGTAGAACGCTCCTTTTGTGAGATAAAAAAGGAAAATAAGACGTTTCTCTGTTGAAGCAAATGTTTTTATTGTGCACTTTAAAATACTTTTTGCAGCGCAATACACGATTGACCCAAGCAGTTGCCTCTTCGGCTGCTTCCTGCGCATAAAGTGGCGTTATCGCACAGGTCACATTTGGACCTCGCATTGCAAATGCTATTCAATTATCAGATGTAGGCACTCGGCCGCTGTCAGAATAGGTTTGTTTTAACAGATTTGACAAGTGGATTGGGACAAGTATATTTGCATTCCAGGAGAAAGCTAGATAAAAAAAACCATCGTTTACTTTCGAGCGAAGGTTATTACCGCGACTGTCGGTTCTAAGAACCGGAATGTCGCCCATTTTCTATGACCAAGAGTTGTAGTTGTAGCGCTCTAACCGTGTTTAGATTGGCGAGTCAATTATGTCCATATGTCTGTGCGGCCCAAAAATTCTTTACCTTTTTTATTTGTAACATAGCCTCTTGTCCCTTATTATTAAGTTTTGGTTGCACTTATGAAACGGTTTATAAACTTTATATACTCAAGAATTGAATTACTATTACCAAATAGGTGGCTATAGCTATGCCGATCTGTAAAACAGAAGAAAAATATTGTAACTACTCAACATTTTTGTATGTAGTATACGTATTGGCTCACCGACATGATCAAGCGCAAGTTCAGCGTGAAAAAATTCGTAGCTGTTACTTCAATGCGTTGCAGCTGTAGTTGTGTCGAGAATTGATGAACTAAGAGACGATACGAGCGCAATGACTTCGAAAACCGACTAATGATTATTTTGGACATTAGCGCTGCCATAGAGCGATCCTAAAAGTATGCAGTGTTAAAAAAAAAAATAAAATTGGTTCTCGCTGCTTCCTCTAAGACTCACCAGCTTAATGCAATTATCGCACCACGAGCAAAGATGCCAAATAATTGCTGTCATAGGCAAAAGCCACCAAAAGCAGGCGATATAGTAGTTGCGACGTTCCAGGTAGCCTTCCCAGCTGAGCATTGCCCAATAGAGTGTGCAACCGTAGTCCAACATGTAACTAGTTATAATGCTGAATAGCGACCAACCTGCAAAGTTTATGAGCAGTTGAAACCCCCTGAAAAGTAACGAGTAAATCTCTTTGATAGCCAGAAGGCATTCGAGCGATTGCAGCTTCGCGTAGTCAATGTCCATCAGCTGTTGACTCGGTGCCGTGCGATAGGCTACAACTTGGCGCACCTTCACGCAGAGGCACTCCATATAATGCTGCAGTACACGTACATAAATCATCAGTTGGAGTAAGCGAAAACGCATTGTCAGTGCAAACCAAATTGAATTCCAAAAGTAGCCGACATATTGCAATGGCACAAAGTTGTAAATAAACAAGCCATAACAAATGAACGAAATCGATAGCAGATATTTCAAAAGGAAGCGCACATGTTGCGCCAACCAGTCGAGTTTTATATCCTGTTTTAGGCGCAATTTAAGCGATAGCTCAATCTCTTGCAGCAGCCGTAGAAATTCGTCATGCTCCTGCTGTCGCCAAATGCCCTCAGCTGCAATAAGAAAAGTCGAAAGCGTTTGCGAAGTAAAAAATAGTGTGGCCACCAACCAGCTGAGCATAGTGCCCGGTATGGGTCTACGCCAGACCAGACCATTCACGTAAAGTGCGCAAATCCATGGAAGAAGCGCATACAGGTAAGCATTTTTTAAGCGTTGATGGCAGTTGATTTTTATGCTTACACACCATGCCAGTCGCTTATTTTGTCGGGCTGCTGGACTCGCAGGTGAGCAGTATTCGATTTTATTGGCAGTATGTTCTTCGCATGACTGCATATAGAGCCCAAATACTATGGAGTAGCGTAACCAAGCGCGTAATTGTTGTTCCATTACACGTGCACACGAACGGCCCGCATTCAACTGGCTACTAATGAAGTCCATAAATAAATTGAGTGCAGGCAGGCGGTGAGGAGAGTTGAAACATTTATCGATTTAGATGACAGGTAAATAGATGTTTTGCGACTTTTCAGATTATCTTCTTGGGTACTTGCATACGATATGTGCATGTGGTTATGACAAAAAGCGTTTAATTTCATGCAATCACTTATTAATTCATCAATACGTTTATTTGCACACGTGCCTGCGGTAGACTGATGGCGGCCATGGCAGCGCGCGATTGTGCATGGCTTAAGGGATATTATGCTAAAAGTTTTATGTTCAATGCCCGATAAATAATTATGGTGTACAAGTGGTTGGGGGCTGCTTACATGGGCTGCAACAAGCTTGAAATTCGTCGATCCCTTCTTGGACAAATTAGCAATGTTAATTCTGCCGTCTTTGGACGGTAAGCTAATTTCTACAACTCACATTTGCCTAGTCGTAGTCTCTTAACTGATAATGGCTTAGTTTTAGGTGCAACAGGTAAACGGGGCAACTGGGTCAAAAGCGTCAAAGAATAGGTTTTCATTTCCAGCTTTTTCTGATGCTAAAAACCACCGAAATGTCCCCCGAGAGTTACGTGGATGATACCACTCCTTTGGGGTGGCCGCCTGCCTAGATGTATAGCTGGAAGTGAAGCTACAATTTTCGCGCTGAACGCGGCTATCAGCATGTACCCGTGGATACGGTTAGAGATAATCAGAGGTTTTGACCAAGCCAAACTGCCTTTGTTCTCTAACCAAACCTATGACCAGGTGGGCTTCTTTTCGATAGATCCACTTGTAGTAGTAGGGAGTAAATAATATCACCTTTGAGCAGTGTGAGGTAGTGCTAAGCTCCGCGTCTAAGAAATGTGTCCAATTTTCGGCGGACTCAAGTTATCAGCGACGACTTTTCCCAAAGCAGTATAGAAATCTTACACAATGGTAAGCGCATTTAGATAACTAAGCGGCCTTCCTGGGCCCTTTCCAATTGTTTGGCGCAGAAAAACCAAGCCTGTTAAGAAGCTGGTGATAGTCCTCAGAAAAGTGCAAACAAATCGATAATATCTGGGTGGTATACTATTGTGCAGTTGTCAATGATGCGCTAAGGAGGAGTCCAGCACCAAAGAACTGGTAGGAGATGGCTCGGAAACCATCTAAATCGAACCAGGAATAATTTATGACCCTACATATGCTACGTTCATGGGGAGGCTGGGGAAATGAAATAACCGTTGAAACAGCAAGAGTCGGACCATCTATCGGCTTAATGAGATCGTAGCCATTTGATTGTTCTATGCTGGTTGCCGGGCTAATGCGGGTTCGTCGGGGCTTTGTGAAGTGCAGTATATTTTAATCTACATAGCACCGAAACAATTACGTTGTCGTTTGCTGAGTTCGCTCAAAATCACTCAAAAAATATCTCAGGCAATGCCTTAAACATTTCTTAAAGAAGCAAGAGATACAAGCGTCTCAGAGAAAATTGAACGCTATTCTGCTCCAATAGAAGTACATAGTTAACTCACTTGATAAAACTGCCTATGATTGAATAATAGAAAGATATAGTCCTTCATTTATGCACCGTAACTTATTTTATTAATATTATTTATAATAATGTCAGCCTTGAAATCCAACGGAGTATCACTCTTGCCAACAAGTGCTACTTTGGGCTGAGTAGGCAATTGAGAAGTAAAGTCCTCTCTCGTCGTACAAAGATCACACTCTATAAGTCACTCATCATGCCTGTGCTGGTGTATGGCGCGGAGGCATGGACAATGAAAGCATCTGATGAGGCGGCTCTTGGAGTTTTCGAGAGAAAGATTCTGCGAAAAATTTACGGACCTTTACGCGTTGGTGATGGCGAATATCGCAGACAATTTAACGATGAGCTCTATGAGCTTTACAACGATATAGACATAGTGCAGAGAATTAAAATTCAGCGGCTCCGCTGGCTTGGCCATGTCGTTCGAATGGACAGAAACGCTCCTGCTCTGAAAATATTCAACGCGGGCCGCGATGCTGGTAACAGAGGAAGAGGAAGGCCTCCTCTGCGTTGGAAAGACCAGGTGGAGAAGGACTTGGCTTCATTTGGCATTTCCAATTGGCGTCAGTTAGCACAGAAGAGAAATGACTGGCGTGCTGTTTTGGACTCGGCCAAAATCGCTTAGGCGGTTACAGCGCTAATAAAGAAGAAGAAGAACTTATTTTATTACTTTTCTCTCTTGCAGGCATTACTCTCTCACGGATTTGCGGTTCCATATGTAACGTTATTTAACTCTTGCTCCAGGGCCAACCACTCCAGCTCTAAATTTAAAAACTGTGTTAGCATTATCAAATTTGTTATTGACAGGACGAGAATCTGTAAAAAGAAATTCGTCTTTTATTTAATATTTTAGATAAAAAATGTTCTAAAACAATTACTAAACTCACGTACACTCTTCAAAAGCCCCAGTTCCAAGATGAAAAAATTGTGTGCCATTACCTCGATTCGTTGCAATTTTAGTTGTGCCGAAAAACGATGCAAAACTAGGCGATAGGAAGCCATATATTCCATGGAACTCAACACTTTTATTTTGCTTATTAAATAGGCTATGTTGCCACCCTAAAATTATGCAGCATTTTTTTTAAATATTTCAAGCATAGTTTTACGGCGCATACCAATTCTTTGCACTTCTCACACAGATAACACAAATAGCCCATGATTACAACAAGCGGCACAAATGTCAACGGACCGGCCATGTAGTAGTTCTGCCGATTTGGGAATCCATCCAAACTGAGTAGCATCCAATAGATATTGCAAGTCATGTCAAAAATATAGCAGATGACAATGCCGAACACTGACCAGCCAGCAAAGTAGTTCAATAGCGCAAACGCCTTGTAGATGCGGTCATGAACCTCCCCGATGGCCAGCAGGTATTCAAGTGAAGCCAGTCTACGGCAGGACACATAGGTGATATCCAACATTTGGCGCTGTGGAGCCAAACGATAGGCAGCAATTTGCTGTAACTTGGCGCAAAGACACTGCAGATAGTGTTGCAGTATGCGCACGTAAATTAAGAGTTGTATGAGACGCACACGCAAGGTGAGTATAGACTAAAGCCCATGCCAAAAGAAGCCAATGTAGTTGATCCAGAATGAGGTTACCATAAAGAGTGCAAATGTGATTAAGGAAAACGTAACCAAGCTGCCGGTGAGGAAGTACACGTCTTTCAGCAGCGCCGACTTCTGCACATCCTGCCGCAGACGTAACTTGAAGCAAACTTCGATCTGCTCGAGTAGCTGTAGAAAAGCGGTGTGTTGGGAGTGTCTACAAACTGCTTCCATGATAATAAGCAGATTTGTGCCTAGCTGGAAAGTGAAGAGTATAACTGTGACGATACAGGTGAGCTGCAGTGTAGGTACGCTACGACGCCAGTGGATGCCGTGCGCGTAAAGCGTGCAGAGCATTAATGTTAGCAGGGAAATATAGAGGTGTTGCGGGCGAAAGATGCATCTACAGCGAGCGACCAACCAGTTTGAATGCTTGCGATTTGGAGCTGCTCGAAAGTATTTGCGCTTCCTTTCTGGAGTATTGTCGTTGTCGGCGTCGTCTTGCGTTGACTTTACGTAAATGCCAAAGAATAGGCAGACGCGTAGCCAAATACGTAGTGCTTGCTTCATTTCGCCGGCCAAGAATAAACTCGGCTGAGCGTTGTGGTAAATTCTCCACTCGTGGAAAAGTGTATGCATTTTGTTTAATTGGTTTTTGATAATATCCTGTTTGAGATAGTAGTAAGAGATACGCAGCTCCTCGTTGAGTAGAAGACAAAAACACTAATACAAACACAAATTTGCACTGTTTTTATACCACAAAACATTCAACTGAATGCCTTCAATGTAAAAAAATAAAAAGTCAGTTGCTCTCCTCCATCTAAAATCGAACGAACACTCCACTTTCTGCTCCGTATTTGCATTTTTTTTGGCATTTTTGTACCACGGCCTAAGAGCTGCCTATTAATAGCAGAAATTTCAAATAAATAACAGTCATTTTGATGCTTGTCGGGTCTCGTCGGGCAATATTCTTTTATAGGGATAAACATATTTTGGATCCTTGGAAATAAACCTCTGTTATAAAATTGTTCGCCAACGTCTCCTTTCTCCGCTATTTAAAGTCGAAGTTTAAGATCCTTCAAAAGATATTCCAAGCAGAAATGTTCAACGGTTAATTATAGGGAGAGTCGATGCTGGCATAATTAAAAATCTGATAGTTTGATCGAATATTGTTTGTCAAAGATCTGGTGAAAAAACCCGATGCTCCGCTAGTTTCTTCCTACTGCTTTCTTTATCAGTAAAAATAACTTAATATTATTAGAAAACGAATGAGGAAAAGTGCGCTCGATGCTCAAATGCTTTCGTCGGAGCTGAGTACCGCGATTTACTGATTTATATGTCCTCAAATTTCAGTGATCACGGAATATCTTTAGATGAACTATGCAACTGGACAATAACACTCTCTATTCAGCTTCGACGAGAACGTATGGGTCTTTAACACACTTTACTCCATTCTTTTTTTTATATTTTTAAGTTATTGATTTCATTTAATTTGAGAAAGCATCAAAATTTTAGAAGCTGAAAAATTTACACAATTCACAATTATTCGTAAATGGGAGCCAATCTGAAAAAACGGAGGGCATATCCGAACTCGCCGATCTAAATATGCCCAAATAAATACGAATGCCGTTTTCGAATTTTTGTGGAGAAGGTTTTTTGTAGACTTATGGTATTCGATGGATGAATATTTCACGAAAACGAACCTAAGATAAATGTAATTAGTATTTTTTTCTCATATAAATGCCTAATTATGATTAAGTTTCGTGCTTTCTTTCATTACTTATCAGAAAAACACACCAAATAATTTTGACCGGTTTACTGTACGTTGGCGAAAAGATTTACATGATTTCTTATACACACATTATAATTTATGAATAATTTTGTGATAGATCTTTAGTTGTAACTGAGTTTATAAATATAATTTAAGAGTACAAAAACTGTATTAATATAACAAGATACGCAGCTATCGCTGTGATAATCTGAAAGGAGAATAAAAGAAAACACAATCTTTCTAAACAATACCAAAGCACACTCTCAAGCTTACCGACATCAGCAAATGCCCATCTAAAATGAAGACATGCTTTGCAGATACCTCGACGCGCTGCAGCTGCAGCTGTATAGTAAAGTGATGTAATGCCCGGCGATAAGTTGCCAAGGAAGCAGCCGTACTTTTAATCAATATTTTGCTTAATAAGTGGGCTATTGAACGATCCTAAAAGTATGCAATGTTTTCGTATAAAGTTTTCAATGAATATTAAACTTTTAACCATACAAGCTGCTTGCAAGTCTCACACAACCGGCAAATATGCCAGACCACCGCGATCATAGGCAAAAGCCACCACAAGCTAGCCAAGTAGAAATTACGTCGCGAGGAATAGCCCTCTAAACTTAATATTGTCCAGTATATATTACAGCTGATATCCAGCATATAGCAAGTGACAATGCTAAGCAGCGACCAGCCGGCGAATTTGTTTAACAATTGAAATGCATCGAAGAGCAGCGCATAAATCTCTTTGATGGCGAGCAGGTATTCATGCGATTGCAGCTTCGCATAGTCGATGTCCAACAATTGACGCGTGGGCGCTGTGTGGTAGGCTACAATTTGACGCAACTTCACGCAAAGGCATTCCATGTAGTGATGCAGCACACGCAAGTAGATCACAAGTTGAATAATGCGTATACGCATTGTGGTCATGAACCATAGGCCATACCAAAAATAGCCGACATATTGCAGCCATAGTGTAGACAGCAGGAAGAGAGAAATACCGCTGAATGCAAGTGTTAGCTGATAGCAAAGATAGCGACGTAAGTTCGTTGAGAAATTCCGTTCAACAGTGTCCTGCCGTAGACGCAGCCTGAAAGACACACTAATCTGTTGAAGCAGAAGGAGAAAGGTCTCGTGCTCCTGCTGCTTCCACAGCGTTTCGTAGATAATCAGGAAGTTCGCCATGGCTTGTGAAGTGAAGAGTATGGTGGCCACAAACCATGTGAGCATGGTAGATGGTAAACGTTGCCGCCAGATCACGCCATGCGCATAAAAAATTAGTACCAATGGTAATTGCATAGAGATGCAGAAGCGTTGGAGGTTGAAGCTTCTGCTGCGGCGCGCAACAAAGCGCAGTCGACGTTTAGAGTTTGCTTCAATAGGCTGAATGCCATGAATTATGGGGATAGTTGAGGACGCGTCTCGCGAGTAAATTCCTAAGACCGCAGCGTACCGAAACCAAGCGTGCAATTGTTGATCCATTGCGGGTTTAAAATAGACTGCGGTTAGTTGTTGTTTCCAATCGATTGCCACACTACATGCGTTCTTATAGTGATTGACAGTTTTGTTTATGGTTTGTTAGACAGTAGATCGATCGTATCAGTGTGTTGGTCGGAGCTAGTGTTCATTTTAATAAATAAACATTCGTGTTATATTTAGAGTTTCAATATACAAATAAATTGGCCTGATAATTTTTAAACAGAAAGTAACAAGTTAAGATTTAAATATATGAATGAAATGAAAATTTTTCGAAAAAATCCCAAAAAGTTTCCACTGTAATACACAAAAGGTCGAAAGCTATCAAAAAAGTTTCTATGAGCTTTTGAAAGTTTTGAAAAAAAATCCAGGATAATTTAAACAAGTAAGAAAGTCTAAGTTCGGGCGGAGCCGAACATTAAATACCCGGCGCAAGTATTAAATATATGTTTTCCACCTTTCCGAAAGCTACCGCTACATGATAAACCGGGGTGTATACATTTTAAGTAAATTAGCGTCCTTAAATTTCGAAATATTGAAATTTCAAGCATATCTGAAATTTACCGTTATATGAAAAGCGGCCTCAATTTTAGTCCGATTTCAACAATTTTCAACGGTTTGCTTTTATGTGGCAAGCACAATAACCGTACCGAGTTTGGTACAAATTGGTAGAACGGTTACCGAGATACATATATGTATGTGATCATAAGTGGGCGGTGCTACGCCCATTTTCCAAAATTTTGTCATAAACGTATTTCTTGGTAAAGAATTGTAGCAATCATCAATTTTGAATAAATTAGCTTCAATATTTACTGATATATCGAAGATTTTGTATTTCTCGAAATTACAGTTATATGGGATGGGGGCGTGGTTATTGTCCGATTTTAGAAATTTTCGGCCAGTTGGTATGCTGTACCAGGACCAACAACTGTGCCAAGTTTGGAAGAAATTGGTGTAGCGGTTACCAAGATATACACATGTAACCATAAGTGGGCGTGGCTACGCCCATTTGCCAAAATTTTGTAATATTCTTATTTTTCGTCTAAAACTCATTGCAAATATCAATTTTGAGTGAATTATCTTCAGTAGTTACTAAAATATCGCAGTTTTCGTTTTTCTGAAAATTACCGTTATATGGGAGGTAGGCGTGGTTATTATCCGATTTTTAAAATTTTCAGCCATTGAGTATGCTGTACTAAGGCCAACAACTGTGCCAAGTTTGGAAGAAATTGGTGCAGCGGTTACCAAGATATACACATGTAACCATAAGTGGGCGTGGCTACGCCCATTTTCCAAAAATTTATAATATGCATGTTTTCCGTCTGAAACTCATTGTAAGTATCAATTTTGAGTGAATTATCTTCAGTAGTTACTAAAATATCGCAGTTTTCGTATTTCTTAAAATTACCGTTATATGGGAGGTAGGCGTGGTTATTATCCGATTTCGCCCATTTTCAATACCATCCGTCCCACGCCCAAAAGAAGTTCACGTACCAAGTTTCGTTAAGATATCTCAATTTTTACTCGAGTTATCGTGGGCACAGACGGACGGACGGACAGACAGTCACCGCTTAATCGATTTCTCTTTTCATTCTGATCATTTATGTATACATTTGTCTATATCTATCTCGATTCGTTATGCCTGTTACAAACAACCGTTATGTGAACATAGTTATAATACCCTTGTGCACAAGTGCGCTCGGGTATAAAAATACCCGAAAGTCCGCAAATACACAAAAAAGTCCCAAAGTTGCCAAACTTTTTTTTACAAATTTTGAAAGCCTCGAAAACAGTCCTAACGCACTGGAAAGTTACGAAAGAACTTCTAAAAGTTCTAAGAATATATATCGAAATTCCCTTTAAGTTCGACAAATCATGAAAAAATCTAAAATCTTTTGAAAATCAATTGGAAAAAATTTCAATGAACTCTGGGAGCTCCTAAAAAAATACCAAACACACTGAAAAATTTCCAATAAGCTTTCAGTAGTTCAAAAAAAAATTTCAGAAAAGTCTGGAAAATTTCTTCACGTTAGAAACGTTCTGAAAAAATACCAAAAAGTCCCATAGAAATATCGAACAATTCCGAATGCTCCTGAAGAAATGCGAAACTGCGAAAAAGTCCCAAAAATATCTACAAGATGCCGTGTGAAAAAGTACAATAAAATATCGAAAAGGTTTAGAAAGGTGCAGAAATCAGTCTAAAAAAGCCTTGTGAAGCACGAAAATACTGAAAAAAACCTGAATAGTCCCGAATGAGGAGCAAAAGAATACGAAGAATCTCGAAAGCTCTGGAAAAAGGTCAAGAACAAAGTCTTTGAGATCCCAAAAAATTCTGAAACACGTAAACATTCCGTAAGCTCCCTGATAAATCCCGAAATGTCCTGAAAAAAATCCCGAAAAGCTCCAAGAAACTCTGGTAAGTACGTGACTAGCACTATAAAATAAAAAAAAAAATTTAAATAGCCCTGAATGAAGAGCAAAAGATTACGAAAAATCTCGCAAGCTCCGGAAAAAGGTAAAGAAAAAAATCTCTAAGATCCTAAAAAGTCCTGAAAAACGTAAACATTCCGTAAGCTCCCCAATAAATCCCGAAAAATCCTGAAAAAAATCCCGAAAAGCTCCAAGAAACTCTTGTAAGCACGTGACTTGCACTATAAAATAATTGTAAAATTGTTGTGTTAGGATAAACCAATAAATGAAATGAAATGAGATTGAAAAGGTGCAACTCTGATTATATATTAAAATAACACGTAGTGCTCCAGAAAGAAACTAAGAAAAACCATAACAGTACGAAATGCCTGAGAAAATCCCCGAAGAGATGCGAGTAAGAAACGAAAAGTCTCGAAAAAATTCCGAAAGCTCCCAAAAGCTCTGCCAAAATCATGTCGAGTTCGGTTCCGAAAATATCCGCAAGGGCAGAAAAAATATTTCAGTATTCCAAAAAGGCCGAAAGATATTGAAAAAATACCGATTCCAGAAAAGGGCCACATAAAACACATTTAATCACGAAAAATTCCGAAGCTTATATAAAGTGTCCGAAAAAATCTGAAAGTCCTCGACGAAATAATCCCGATTCCGGAAATTCCTGTAGCCAACACAAGTAAATACGAAAAGTTCCGAAAACGTCTGTCAGTATTCCGCAAAAAACAGAAAACTTCTGAGAAAATTTCAAAAAGTTTACAAGTCGAGAAAAAAATACAGGTAGGTGGAGAAAAATTGTTGAAAAATCAGCCTTGCAAATCCTTAATGCCGAGAAGTCCATATAGAAAACGAATATTCAAGATAAATTAAACAGTGGAAAGCCTTTGAAAAACGCCTGTGAAAATCTGAAGCGACTTGAAATAAACAGTAAAGTTCTGAAAAATCTCAAAAGAATTCATAAGCTTCGGGTGATCCCGAAAAAATAAGAGTGGTAAAAAAAAAAATTGCGAAAGTCTTCAAAAGTCCAAACTGCCTGAAATAATTCGAAAAGTTTTGGAAGTCAAGACTAATGCCGAAAAATCTAGAAAGGAAATGAAGAAGTCTTGAAAGTTCTCTAATAATGTTGATGTGTCCTCAAATGGCTTTAGAAATTTTTAAAAACTCCCGAAAAAACACAAACAAGACTTAAAAGGTCTCGAAAAATTCCCAAAACTGCTGCGAAAAATTCGACAAAATTCCTAAATTACATGAAAAAAACCAGAATGTTCCGCAGGCTCAATAAGAACAGGGACATTCCCAGAAAATTCAAAGGGGCTCTCAGACAAGATCTCGAGGAAACAGTAACGTCCAGAAAAAAATTCTGAACGAGTCCATAAAGGTTAAAAAGGAAAAACTTCGGAAAAAATGACAAAAAAACTCGAAAACTTTTTTAAAATCTCGGAGAAAAAGAACCGAAAAGTTTCAAAATGTCCCGAAGAACTCCCAAAAAATTCTGAAGAAAAAATGTGAAAAATTATGAGTCGATTAATTTTTTTTTAATTCAACAAACATTTTGCTAGAAATGAAATCAAACGAAAATGTCATATCTAAGGCAACACCGGTGGCAGGTCATCTAAGTTTTCATCAGCGCACGCAAGTTACGAAAAATTAGACAAAAAAGGTTTTAATATTTTTTAAGAAACATATGCTGGACAGCGAACACTCAGACGTATTCAGAGCACATTAAAACTGTATAAGTATCACCAGATGCATAGCCATGGCAGTGGAAATCTACAAAGAGTTGATAAATATGTTTACTCTTTTAGAATTATGGAAATCATTGCATACAGGCAGGCGCTTACCGACATGACAAAGGGCAAATCTAAAACAAAGAAACCCCGCGCTGAAACTTCAATGCGCTGCAGCTGCAATTGCATGGAAAATTGTTGCAACACTAAGCGATATTGAGCGCCTCTCTCTCTCGCTGAACTCAACAAAATAATTTTGCTCAATAAATGTGCCACTCTGCGTCCCTGTAAGAAAGGGCTAGAAATTTGTTAATATAATGAAAGGTCAAAATAGTACCAACTGCTTGCAATTATCGCTCAAATAGCACAAATACCACACATATGTGGCGACCGGTATGAACCACCACAGGTCGGCCCAGTAGTAAAAGCGACGTACGCCATTATTATCTAAACTTAGCAGCATCCAGTAGAAATTTGAGCTCAAATCGAGCATAAATGAAGTCATGATACCGAGTAGCGACCAGCCAGCAAAATCATTCAGCAGTTCAAATGCTTTGTGGAGCAACGCATAAATCTCTCTGACTGACAATAAATACGCCAGCGTACCAAGTCTGCCATAGTCTAGCATGTCCAATAACTGCCGAGTTGGCGCCACGCGAAAGGCGACAATCTGCTCCAACTTCACACACAAACCAAACAAATAGTGGCGCAATATCTGCATGTACACCAACAGCTGGAGCGTGCGTACACGTGCGGTGCATATGAACCACAGTCCACGCCAAAAATAACCTCCATAGTCCACTAATACAAAAGAAGCCACCATGAAAGGGAGTACACCGAGCATGGATAGCGCTAGTTGGTAGATGAGAAAGCGTTTCAATTGCCCTAGCAGCTCAGAGCTACGCGCGTCCCAACTCAGACGCAAGCGGAATGACTCCTCGATCTCTTGTAGCAACAAGAAGAAGGTCTCATGCTGTCGCTGCTTCCACACTGCGTCCAAGAGTATAAGTAAATTTGTGATGTATCTTGTTGTGAAGAGTATAGCAACCGGTATAAAATGGAATGTTAGCCCATGTGGGAAGGTGTACCAGTAGATGCTGCTCACAAATAATGCGGAACCGACAGCGCACAGTAGGCAAGCATAGCAGCGTTGTAGCGTATAGTGGCGATTTGGTGATTGTTTAGCTGTAATGCAAATGGTGGAGTTCAATTTTATGCAATTAGTTGAGTTATTACTGTAAGTGCTTGGCGTTGCACTTAAATATATGCCAAAGTAAACACAAACGCGCAACCAACTGCGTAGCTGTTGCTCCATTGCCCGCCGCCTTGAAGCTTTGAAGCGCATCTAAAGCGGCGCGCTAACAGTATTTGATACGATTGACAGGCGTTTTGATGGTGGATTGTATTATTAATTGCTAATGACAATACAAAATCGATTTGGCATGTTAACTGTGAAAGGCTATAAATATACGGCAGCTGGTGGCAAATTTCATTGCTGAGGTCAACGAATAAAATTAGCGCAGCAGGCCATTGAGCCTGGACTAGTTGGGGGATAAGGAAAGAGCGCGCCGTCAAAAAGTAAGTTAGTATAATTTGAACCGGTTTTTTATCCTTTAGTTCTTCATAAATGCTTCAATATAATTGTTAGTACATAGTACTACATACGTATTTATGTACTTTTATGTATTTCATAAAATGCTCTTTTGGAATTAAGATTTCCATGCTTTCAACGCAATGGGACGTATGCTGGGTTTGAGATGGCAGAGTGTGTAATAACACCGCAGAAAAAATAGGCGAACGATTTACCTGAGGTAGGAGTACATCTAAAGAGAATCTAACTCTATCAAAATGTTGGAAGTTCTCGCGAAATGTAAGGTTGACATCACCGCAGAACACGGAAATGCGACGAACGAGACAAGGCTGAAAGCAATAAACAGCAGGCGGAATTAAAATACCACAGCTGCCTCTAGACGGCCGACAATTTCGGCGTGGAATTGGTGTTTTGGGCGGAGACTTCGAAATATTGACTCCAGCTTCAGCTCATTACCATTAGCTGAGATAAATATGTATATAAAGAGCAGGTTAGATGACTCATGGACGGATACGTAGCAAAGTGTATGCAATCGTAGCAATGTGTATACATTTTGTGGGTATGCATTTAGAATAATTGGTTTTAGATAGCAGTGAGTGATAAGCAGCTCATTCGTTGAGTAGGCGACAAAGACACTAACACAAACAAAAATCGCACTTTTCTATGCCACAAAAGATTCAGCTGAATGTTTTCAATGTAAAAAAATAAAAAGTCAGTTGCTCTCCTCCGTCTAAAATGGATCGAATACTGCACTTTCTGCTCCGTTTCTGCATACTTTTTGGCATTTATATACCACTGCCTAAGAGCCGCCTCATCGAAGTGAAAACTTTTGTACCAGCATCTTTTCATAAGCGCCCACTTTGTTTCAGCTTGAACAGCACGCGCTTCAACCATATTACGTGTATCTACAGTGGCCTCTTAACACTAACTATCTGCGCACTCTACGTACACGCTCTCCTCGGATCTGACATCGTACCCACACTACCACTCACCTGGGTAGCTACATTGGCAATCTACACTATTCAGCTGTGCACAAATATTCTTATAATAATGGAATCAGTTTTTAGAGGCTCACAGCATGCCGCTTTTCTACAGCTACTCGAGCAGCTAGAAGCCTCGTTCAAGTTGCGTTTGCGGCAGGATGTGCGTAAGCCTGTCCCGCACTTACAACACTTCATTTGCAACTTGTTTGTGTTCTCCTTTTTTCCACTTGCGTTCTTCATAATTACTTCCCATTGGCTCGACTTCATTGGCTTCTTTTGGCATGGCTTGTGGTCTATACTCACCTTACGGGTGCGCATCATCCAAATTTTGGTCTACGTGCGCTTACTACAGCACTATCTGGCGTGTCTTTGCGTGACGTTGCAACAAATTGTAGCCTATCGGCTGTCACCACAGCAAATCAGGTTGAATCAAGAATGTGAGCAGCAGCAGTCTCTGGAATGTCTGTTAGCTGTCAAGGAGGTCTATACCAGCATTTGCAAGGCATTCGCGTTACTAAATTACTTCGCAGGCTGGTCACTCTTCGGGATTGTCATCTGCTACATGCTTGACGCCACTTGCAACATTTATTGGACGCTGATGAGCGTAAATGGATTTCCCAATCGGCGTTACTATTTTATTGCAGGCCCGCTAACGTTCTTACCGCTTGTGGTGATCATTTGGTACTTGTGTTTCTTGTGTGAGAAATGCAAAGCAACGGTGGGTGACGGAAAACTATTCCCAAAAAAATTGCTAAATAAATTCTGCATACTTTTAGGGCTCCAACATAAACCACTTATTGAATAAGATAAAAATTTCGAGTTACACTGTGTCTTTGGCATCTCATCGTCTGTTATTGAATGAATTTTGCTCACAGTTACAACTACAACGCATTGAAGTAACGGCACAGAATTTCTTCACTCTGGATTGCCAGCTACTGATGACTGTACGTAAAGTGAGATATACTCACAAGAACATTTAGTTATCTCACACCATTTATTTCATTCGTTTTCAGATCATACATGTGACAGCCAGCAGTTTGGTTATACTTGTGCAATTCCTGTTGTTCTGGTTGGACATGGTTGGCGGCAATGTTTTGCGCGACGGCACATTGAAAATTGTAGGCTGGTATAATTCGACGTTGTAGCTAACATCATGCTGCAATTCTGTAGAAAATAAGTTAATGTTTGATGTATAAAACTTTAATAAATCCAACTTTTATCATAAAAATTTGCCAGGAGGACATACGGCTCGTCCTCATAAATGTAAAAAAATCAAAGAAATTTTGTAATGAGCATATACAGGTAAATTGAAGAATATGAGTGATTTCATATGAACCTACCAGAGAGCTGTAAGAATGTAATCGATACGCTAACGTTTTTCCTTCAATACATGCTCAGTGTAAAACCCTAAATAAATTAAAGAACTTAAAAAAAACTTTCAGAAAGAATTCAAAAAAATCGTAATATGCACCGAAAATTACAAGAAAATGCAATTTATTCCAAAAAATATAAGAAAACTGGCGAAAAAATCACTGTGAGTTCAAAAAAATGCAGAAATAATGAAACATCAAAATGCTACAATATTAAACAAAATCGGAATGTTCGGAAAATCTCGAAAAGAGTAAAAAAGTATCTCCAAAAATCTGGTAAGACCCTCAAAATTTGAGAAAAGGCCCAAAATATATCGAAAAATGCTTACATACCTCGAAAACACAAGGTACGAAAACATTGAAAAAATCATGAAAATTTCTTGTTCGACCCGAAAAGTTCTAAAAGATGTCTGAATAAATGAAAGATATGTTTCATAAAAAAATCCGAAGTATATCGTCAATATTGTCGCACACAACCCTAAGTCCCGAAAAAACGCAAAGAAAGCGAAATATCCCATAAAATCAAAAAAGTTAAGAGAACATTCTGAAATGCTTTGAAACAGCTTCCAAACCCATCAAGAACAGAGTTTGACGAAATCCCAAAAGGTTCCGCCAATATTTTGTAAAGTTCGAAAAATTTTGAAATTTTTTCAAGTTTTTAAAAATTCGCAGAATTAAAAAAGTGAATAATAAATTATAAAAAATAATTTTTAAGAAAAAAAACTTCACTAAACTCATGATCCAATGATCGGACTTAAGCAAATAAGTATGGTGAGGTTCCCTTAAATCCGAAAAGTTATGAGAAGTAATCCCAAAAAAAAAAAGAACTGATATTCTGATATATTTTTAAAAACCCGAAAAAATAAGGACCAAAATGGAACAACGCACCCAAACACATACGATTTTTTTTTAAAAGTCCCTAAAAGTTCCCTGCTGCAAGTTTCGAAAAAGTCAACAAAACCCCGAAATCTGGACAAAGTCACGAAATGTTTCCGAAATATTTTGAAAGTTCCCCAAAAGTTTCGGGAAATGCTATGAGGACCAAAAAATGGAGGTTGAAAAAAAGAACAACGAGAAAGTAAAAAAAAAATTTAAAGCTACCAAAAAGCCTCATAGCCAAGAAATTCCCAAAAAAGTGAAAAGTCCCGAAAAATGTCAAATTTGAGAAATGGTTCGAGAAAACTTTGCAATGATAAGATTTAAGTAAATAAATAGCTGAACATGAAAATTGTTGAAAAATCCCAGAAAAAGCATAGATTACGCAATCCCGAAAAGTTAGGAAAAAGGCTAAAAGCACTTAAAATAAAAATGGATAAATTCTGAAAAATTTTGTAAAAATACTAATCTTTCTGTAAATTTAAGAAATTGTTTTTGAAAAGTTCTGAGGAAATCACGAAAATTTCAAACGCTCTTAAAATATACTGATAAATCCAGAACAAATTATGAAAAATTCTTAACATTGCTGAAAACAAATCCGAAGGTAATTAAAGTACATAAAAATCGAGAAGTTCCGAGAGCAAGCCGAAAAGTGCAATACGCCCCGAAAAATGTCAGAATAAGCCAAAGAAGCCCAGCAAAAGAATCGCTACAAGTCCGAAATGCCTTAAGAAATCTGAAAAGCTTTGGTACAATTTGGTAGCAGTCCCTAAAATATTAAGAAAGGTGCCGAAAAGATATCGAAGAAACTCTTGAAACCTTCTGAAGGAATTCCAAAATGAAACATAAAAGATTCCGAAAGTTGCTGAAAATTTCTGAACACTAACAAAAAAGTTTTGAGAATATTTTGAGCGTTCTCATCAGTCCCAATAAAATTTTGCCAAAATCCGCAAACGTCAGAGGGAGCACTGAAAGTGCGAAACGCTAAAAACCCACCAGAATTCTTAAAAAATGTTTAACAGTAAGCTACGGAAAACTTATCGAAAATTATCGAAACATTTTAAAAAGCACTGAACGTCCCGAAAAAAACCATTATATCATATATATATATCATATATAGATAAGCAAGATCATGAAAATATATCGAGAAGAATATAAAATTCCGCAAAAAAAGAACTTTTCGAAGAAAATCTTAAAAAATTCATGAAAAACATTGAACAAGTTTTAGTATTGTTCTGAAAAAGTCTCATAAAGTTGCGTGATCTTTTAAAATCGTTTTATTCTGGATACTAGATGATTCCTAATGTCAATCGTTATCGATGTTATTGACTCACTGTCGATAAGGATGTTTGACATTGAGCAACCGGCCCTGAGTGTTTAGCTGCAATTCGAAAATAAAACTAGGATTAAAAATTTATTAAATTTATTTTTAGGTCAATTTGAGCATAGACAATATCGGGAAAAGATCGCCTAAAATGGTTGCGATGTATTAAAATGGCAAAAAATAGACTACTATTATTTTTAATAAAAATATGAGCGAAGAGACTTAAAACACAACTAAAAATCGTCAAAGTAGCGCTTACGACAATCTTTTATCCAGGCGACGATATATGAATGTTTATAAACCTTTTAATAATTTTTCAACAAAAATAAGCTGAAACTTATATAAAAATCACACAACATAACATATGATGTCCTGAATGTATAAATATTTATGCCTAAAATTAGCTAACATGTAAAAGACGTATGCAAGACCACCTTGGTGACATGTCATTAAAGATGTCTTTGATGTAGCGGTAAACCAAAAATTATTAATCACGGCTAAATCGCATGCGAAATAATGGAGATTAGAAGTTGAAACTGTTTATATTCGGCTTAAAACTGTATAAGTATCACCAAATGCATAGCCATGGCAGTGCAAATCTACAAAGAGTGGATTAGGATTATAAAAATCGTTGCATACAGGCAGGCGCTTACCGACATGACGAAGGGCAAATCCAGAACAAAGAAACTCCGCGCTGATACTTCAATGCACTGCAGCTGCAATTGCATGGAAAATTGTTGCAACACTAAGCGATAATGAACACCCGATCTCGCTGAGCTCAACAAAATAATTTTGCTCAATAATTGCGCCACTCTGCGTCCCTGTAAGAAAGGGCAAGATTGCCTTTAGAAATTTGCCAATATAGTGAAAGGTGAATATAGTACCAACTGCTTGCAACTATCGCACAAATAACACAAATACCACACATATGTGGCGACCGGTATAAACCACCACAAATCGACCAAGTAATAATAGCGGCGTCCACGAAAATTATCGAAACTTTGCAGCATCCAATAGAAATTTGAGCTCAAATCGAGCACAAAAGTAGTCATAATGCCCAGCAGCGACCAGCCGGCAAAATCGTTTAGCAGCTGAAATGCCTTGTCGAGCAACGCATAAATCTCTCTGACAGCCAAGAAATACGCCAGCGTACCAAGTCGGCCATAGTCCATGTCCAACAACTGCCGACTTGGTGCCATCCGATAGGCCACAATCTGCTCCAACTTCGCGCACAAACCAAACAAAAAGTGACGCAGAATCTGCATATACACCAGCAGCTGGAGCGTGCGCATACGTGCGGTGCATATGAACCACAGTCCACGCCAAAAGTAACCGCCATAGTCCACTGAAACAAAAGTGGCCACCATGAAAGGCAGTAGGCCTATCACGGATAGCACTAGTTGGTAGATGAGAAAGCGTTTCAATTGCTTTAGCAGCGCAAAGCTACGCGCGTTCCAACTCAGACGCAAACGGAATGACTCCTCGATCTCTTGTAGTAACAAGAGGAAGGTCTCATGCTGTCGCTGCTTCCACACTGCGTCCAAGAGTATAAGTAAATTTGCGATGTACCTTGTTGTGAAGAGTATAGTAATCGCTATCCAATTGAGTGTTAAGCCCTCTGGAAAGGGGTGCCAATAGATGCTGCCCACAAATAAAGCGGAACTGATAGAGCACAGTAAGCAATTATAACAGCGTTGTAGCGCGTAGTGGCGATTTGGGAATAGTTTAGCTGCAAGGCGAATGGTGGAGTTCAGTTGTATGCAATTAGTTGAATTATTACTGTAAGTGCTTGGCGTTGCATCTAAATATATGCCAAAGTAAACACAGAAGCGCAACCAACTGCGTAGTTGTTGCTCCATTTTGCGCTGCCTTGCAGCGTTTAAGTGCAATTTAAAGCGGCGAGCTAATAGTATTTGATATGATTGACAGGCGAATTGATGGCCGAGTGTATTATTAATTGCTAGGGACAATGATAAATCGATTTGCTATGCATAAATACGATTATACTTACGAAAGCTGGTGGTAAATTTTATTACTTTTACATTTGGGAACTATACAAAATATATCGCTTTGGTGAAGCAGTCTGAAAAGTAAAAAAACGGTTTTAAATGAACGCTTGCAAGCAAGGTCCTTTTCGTTCTAAATTGTATACGAATCTAAGAATATGAGCGTACATAAAGAAGAATATGAAGATTTTCGAAAAGCTCTGCAATACGAAGGCCAACGAGAAGGTTTTCCTAAAGCAATGGAAGTTAAATATAGATAACTTCTTCTGCTTCATTTAATCCCAAGCAGGACATACGGCCTGCGCTCCATCTGGATCTGTTTCTGGAAATCTCTTTGTGCTCCTGCCAGCTTAGCCCGAGTTGCTTCGCCTCTCAATCGTATGTTTTTCTCCTCCTTTCACGCGGTCTGCCGGGAGGTCTGCCTCTGCCGATTGGGGGATTTCATTCCAAGACCGTTATTGCAATACTACCGTCTTCTTTGCGCAAAGTGTGGCATTACCTCTTCAATTTCTGTCTTTGAATTCAGATTTAATGGGGCTCCATGCTACAGTTTCTGAGTACCTCCTCATTTGAGATTGGTTTAGGGAAAACAATTCGGAGTATCATTCCAAGAAATTTGTTATGAAGGCCGGGTTATTGCAGTAGTCACATTCCAGGTGGAGCTGCCATACACCAGCATCGCGGCCACATTGGACTTGAAGCTCCTATCTTTAAGCTGGAAATCAGATTGTTGTTTCACCGCAACGTGTACATCGCACCAATGGCCGCTCTAATTTTACTTATACGGCGGCCAATTTCTTCGTCTATGCCGCCACTGAGGGCAACTTCGCTGTCAAGGTATGTACAATTCCTCAATATCTGTAGAGTTTGGTCAGCGACTAATACGCCGCCACTATACTTCCGTGGCGTACGTAGGGCTTTGGCTTTATCAAAGTTGTTTCTCAGGCCTGCCGCCTTAGCTGCTCTGTGGTGCGTTGCCCATTTTAGACAGATTAACGACATATGCCGTCAGCGTAGTCAATGTGCTGCAGTAAACTGGGCATGGACCATCGAAGTTGGCAGTTGGCAGTAAATAAAAGGAATGGGAGTATGCAGCCTTATCGAGCCCTGCTGAAAACTTGGAATATCTCAAACAGCTTTCATTTGTAAAGTAGCTCCATCGTATGTACGTATGCAGATTTAATAACAGCTAGGATTTTTCGGAGACTCCTCTGCGACTCAGTCCAACTCTCTCTCTCTCTCTATGAACAACAATATCGACCTTTTCGAAAGCGACAAACATTAAATGCAGATCAGCTCTGAACTTGGCGCACTGCTCGTTGATATTCTCACTGTGTTAATATAGTCTGTGAAGGCGATCCACGCGCGGAAACCCGGCCAAGAGTTGTCGATAGTCGAATTAAGATGTTCCCTTAAGCGCTCCAAGATTACTTTTGCAATGATCTTTCCGTTCGCAAAAGCACTACTTGTTTCACTCCTTCCTTTTTCGGAAGTTCGAAAAGTCTTGAAAAAATTCTTTGAAGTCCTGGAAAATCTCTAAAGAAACCGTAAAGCTGCCGAAAAATACCTAAAAGCGGCGAAAATCCTGGCAATTTCCAGATAAAATCCATAAAAATTGCGAAAAAGCCCCATAAAGCTCCTAAAAAAGTTCTAAACAGTTTTAAAACAAATTATTGAAAATACCCTGAAAGTGCCTAAAACGTACGAAAATCCTCAAAAGTTCCTGAAAAAAGTAAGAAACAGTTTTAAAACAACGAAAAATTTCCAAACTGGTTGAAAAAGCCCGGAAACCTCCATAAAAATCCGGAACCAAATACGAAAATTCTCAAAAACTTCTGAAAAAGAAATAGGAACTATTCTAAAAATATGAAAAATTCCTAAGACTTGAAACTTCCTGAAAAATTCTTAAGGAAATACGATCACCGTTAAATTCTGAAACTACGAAAACTTCATAAAAGTGTCGAAAAGCCCTCAAACGTCCTGGAAAAACCCCGAAAGTAATACGAAAATCCTCAAAAGCTCCTGAAGGAGACACAGAACAAAACGGGAAAATCCTCAAAAGCACCTGAAAAAATGGAAACAGATCTGAAACGACGAGTAATTCCTACAAGTCTTGAAAGCCTCTGAAACGTCCTCAAAAAACCAATTTGGGACTTTCTAAAAGCGACGAAAAATTTCTAAACGTATCAGAAAGAACTGAAACGTCATGAAAAATTCAGAACAAAATACGTAAATTCTTACAAGCTCCTAAGAAAATTTAGTGAAAATTCCTGAAAATCTGAAAGAGGCCTGAAATGTCTTTTAAAAGCCAGTACAAAATACGAAAATCCTCTAAAGCTCTTGAAAAAATCTGAACAATTGTAAAACGACGAAAAATTCCAAGAGTGCCAAAAAGCACTGAATCGCAAGTGCTTGATACGCTCCGACTGTAGGACCGGACAACGAGAGAGAATGTGTTCAATTATTTAATTGCTCCTTATCTCCATCTCGGCAGCTTTTGCAGAGAGTATTTTTTGGTGTTCGTAATGATTGGATCATTGGTGTAGTAGCACAACGAGCGGTGATGATTTCGGTATGGACTTTTATTGCAGATGTATTAAGTTTCAGAAGGTCTACTTTGCTTTACTTTTTTATTGAGCTGAACTCCTTCTTGGTAAAAAATTCAAGACACACCACACTGTTACTGCCAAAATGTACAATTCTGTACAAATGCTTGTCTCACAAGTAATTAATAACAGCTATATCGTCTTCTTAAATATTTCCGACGTGATAACAAAATGGTGGTAAGTGGTACAGAGCTATCTGCGTCGTCAATGGGTATCTCAGAACCGTATATGGCCATCTAATTTCCTTGAATATTGCTTGAAGACACTACAGTCGTTCAGAAGACGAACGCGAATTGCTGTACCTTTTATAGGGAATGTGCCTCTGATTCTACGGAATGACTAAAGTTGCAATGGAAGGATCAAGGTGGGACTTTCTGATGTATACTCCAGCTGCCATGAAAAGATGCTCAAAGTCAGTGTTAGATTTCTGGTGGGATCCCCAGTCAACGACCGTCTCGCCCAAATGAAAGCACCTTCTTCAACATCTCTTGACTTTCCCTCCACTCTCAGACTAGCGCAGTTTCCGACACTATATTAAACCCGTGCTTCGCGAATTTGATGCTAGGGTCAGCAAGGTAAGTATTTTTGGTCCCACTGTCAGAAAATTCTGCCCCCATGACGAAACTTCCGTTAACGAAATAAGACTAATCGACTCGACGATTGGCTAATGAGGATGAACAGAAGATAACGCGAAATCCTAATAGATTTATGGATCTTAATACATCGATTGTGTCTTGCTTCCGATGACCTACAAAACGCCTACGACTCTTCATAGCATCACAAACTGGCCAAGGTACCATTAGGCGTATGTGCATCAAGAACGAAATATTAGGCTTCTGTAGAGGTTTTAGAAGTCAGGAAGAGCCAAAACTCATTGAATACTTAATGCCGCTCTTACGATATTTGGGCGATCACTTATTAAGCTTGACTGTTTAGGTTTGCCCTAATTCAGGCTGCTGGTTGAATTCGTTTTGGATTCAATCGGATAAATCTCTTATTCGCTTAACAATGGGGATATTTCACTATCAAAAAAATTAAAGACGAACACCTTGCTTATAATCCCAGGCAAAATCCTAGTCGTCTTGATCAAATCGTTTTTTTTTTTTGAGAAAACCAAAAGAGAGGGTGCGGTGCGACCTTTGTAATAGCTGTCGATACCTTTCCTATATGTTTCTCCAATATACGTCACGGTTCTTTAAAGACATATGGGTATGCCTTGTGCTAATTTCCTGTAAAAGGCACTGACTGCAGTCTATGAATAGCAGGAACCTCAAGTTTAAAGTCTTTTCAAAATTTCCTTTCTCTCATTGCATATACTATAATACTATGTACACTATATAATAGTGGAAAATGGTACTTAAAATTGTAGCGACAATGGTAAATGTAATGGTAATGGGAATTTTTTGATGATGGTTATTGTATTGGTAATGGTAATGGTAATGTTAGTGTTATTGGCAATGGCAATAGTTAGGGTAAATGGAAATGGAAATTAGAAATAGTAATGCTAATGATCAAAGAAATTGTTATGGTAAGAGTAATGGATATGGCAATGGTAATAATATTGATAATGCTAGTGGTAATAAGAGTAATTAAATGGTAATGGTAGTATTATCCATAGCAAATGGTAATTAGTATAAGGGGATGTAAATGCTAAGAATAACGATAACGGTATTTTTAATAGTAATGTAATCATAATAGTATTGTTAATTGTAATGGAAATGTATATGATGATGTTAACTGATTATTAAAGGTATAGTTAATGTTAGCGGTATTGTTAATGATAATCGTTAAGGTCGCAATAAAGATAATGCTGAAACATTATCTATAGCCTATTGTAATTAGTATGAGGGAATGGAAATGTTAATGGAAATGCCAATGGTAATAGTAATTGTTATGAAATTGGTAATAGTATTGGTTATGGTATTAGTTATGACAATAGCAATGATTATGAAGCAAGCCGAGACCCCACTGTTTTCGGCATGCATGGAATTCGGCAAGGCTCTGGCCCGATGGCATACTAGCGGCGGCAGCGAGAGCAAGCCCTGACCTCCTGCTTAACATGTATAACAGCTACCTTAGGGCCCGGGTCTGTCAACTCTGCATGGTAGACACAGCAGGCAATATGGTGGAGAGTCTGCTAAAACACGCTTGGCGTCAGTCATAGAAAACAAAAGAGTCCTTTCCCCCCGACAGCATGGCTTCAGGAAGGGACACTCAACTATAGGAGCAATCAGTGAAGTAGTTGAGGTGGTACATAAAGCCGAAGAAGCCTGTCACCAGGCACGGCCAATAGTGATGCTGGACGTCTTGAACGCCTTCAACTCGGCAAGAGAAGACGACATGTTGGAAGCCTTGGAACGGTCATTAAAGGTACCAACATATTTGCTAAATATTTTCTCGACTACCCCAGAGACCGTTGGCTATTGTACGACACAACGCAAGGTCAGAGAAAGAGACGTATAACTAGTGGAGCGGCATAGGGGTCTGTACTTGGCCCAGACCTCTGGAACGCCACGTAAGTAGTCTGATGCGTATTTAAATGACGGAGAGCGCCTTCCTTGTCGCCTTCGCAGACGACGTGACTTTCATCACAACAGCAAGAAACACCCAGCTGGCACAACTCAAACTGAACCAGGTCATGCGTAGTGTAAGTGGATGGATGAGCGATCACGGTCTGTAATTGGCTAGGGCCAAAACAGAGATCGTACTGCTCACCAAGAAATGGATCTCAACAATTATAAACATGATGGTCAGACTTTAGCTCGTCACATCTTGTATGTCTACAAAATACCTAGGGGTGAGGCTAGAAATAAATTCACATTCGGGGAGCACATTCATGGAGTATGTGAAAAAGCTGCACAGAGCACGGTGGCTCTGAGCCGGCTGATGGCGAATGTGGGCGGCCTGAAACCATGCCGTGGGAAACTTTTGATGACAGCACTCCAGTCGGAGCTCATGTACGAGGCAGAAATATGGGCCGACGTATTGAAAGTAAAAAAATACCGGGTTAAAATGTCTTCGGCCCAAAGCAGAGGGGCTACTTGCTCACGAGCGAAAAGAGATTTACAATCTAAGTGTAGAGATAGGCCGTACAGCTGCCACGGCAAGGGCCTGCCAGCAACTATTACAGCAGTGGCAATAAAACTGGAACACGAGCACGAAAGTTCGATGAACGCTCATCCTGATAGCTGACCTTCAGACATGGTTGAAACGACCGCACGGGCAAGTCAAGACAATAGCCATGAGGCTAGGCTATAGCAGCGCACTCCTGCATCTGAAAACATGCAGAATTGCGGTGCCAGATGCGAGATTCTTGCGCGGGCGGTGGGAGTTTTGTTTTAGTGGGTAGCCCAACACGCTTCGGTGGGAGTCCTACAGTCGGGGAAGGTAGTATAGAGACCAGCACCCCCGCCAGTGCATAAAGCATTTCCCCTTCCTACGAACAAAAAAAAAAAATGATTATGGTAATGCAATCACCAACGGTCAATTAGTACTAAAGAACTTCATATTACGAAATTCCATTAAATTGCATACTTGCTCCCTTAATTCACTACTTTTCTTAATTAAGAATAAAATTACCTTTAATTACTTGAAGAAATATTGCCACCACGTTAGTCCAAGCGCATCGTACCGCTAATTACTCTCAACTAAAGGTGACTAATTGCATACAATTTCTATGACAAATGACTTAAGACACATTACCGCTTCTGACTTTCCTTGTTTCCGTCATTCAAAACATTCAAATATACCTGCAAGCTGCCAAGCGAGACATTAGCATTATGGAAAGAGACTTGAGTATTTGGCTACGTTGCTGTGGCGTATTCGGTATCTACGTGAGCGCTGTGAAAGAGAAGCTTTCAAGACCACGAAAGCACCTGGTAGCAAAATCACGCAGCAGCAGGCGTTATGCCTGGTCTAGGCAGCGCACAAGCCTTGCCTACTTGCTGCAACGCTTGTATTTGGCGGCGCTCGCACTCATGGTCTGCACCCTTTATGTGCATGGCTTGTGTATGCGCGAGATTGAGTATGGATTGGTGCTCACTTGGCTGGTGGCCACCTTGGTCTACACCTCACAGTTGTTTACGCATCTCTTCATCTTCATGGAAGCGCTGTGGAAGCGGACGCAACATGACCGCTTCTTGCTGCTGTTGCAGGAAATCGAGGTGTCATTGAAGTTGCGTCTCAAATGTGACGTTCGCAAGCGTCAGCTGGTGAGCAGGCTACGTCGACTATTCGTGTACATGATGCTACTTTCGCTGGTGGGCTTATGCGTATTTACGACGGTCTCGGTTTTACTGCAAGATATTGGCTACTTCTTTCATGCCGCTTGGTCTGTCATCACTTTGCGCGTGCGTCTATTGCAGATGCTAATTTATGCCTGCATTATGCGCCACTATTTGGAATGTCTATGCCGTAAGTTGCGGCAGGTGGTAGCGTGCCGTACTGCGCCAGCCAATCAACTGTTGGACATTAACTACGAGAAGCTCGAGTCTGTGGAATTTCTGCTAGCCATCAAACAGAATTATGCGCTGATCTTTAAGGCAATGCAGCTGTTGAATGATTTTGCTGGTTGGTCACTTTTCGGCATCATTTTTGGGCACATGCTCGACTTCACCTGCCATGTCTATTGGACTATATTGGGTTTGGATGGCTATGGCTCGCCTTACAATTACATTGTAGCTTTGCCGGCGGTGCTGCCTTTTAGCGTGATCATCTGCTATCTATGCCATGTTTGTGATCAGTGCAAGCAAATGGTTTGTATCGGTCTATATTTTTGGCTAAAAAATCTACTTTTTCTAGCACAAAAAATGCGCATACTTTTAGGGTGACACGATGGCGCATTTGGTTAGCAGACTCGTTTGTGTGACTTCGTCAAAACCAATGCAGCGATATTGCGCTGTTGCGCATCAATTCTCGACGCAATTACAGCTGCAGCGAATCGTGATAACTGCTCAGCATTTTTTTGTTCTGGATCTGCGCTTGATTATGTCGGTAAGCTTATGAGTATGCAACAAATGATTTCACTGGAAAAAAAAAAATCTCTACATAGATCTGTACAGCGATTGCTACAAATCTCGTAATACTCATACAATTCTTGAAGAGTGAGAATAATTGGGATGATATTGTTGAAAGAAGACGGCTTGCACACCTATCTAACAAAACTATTCATTAAGTTAAGTCAAATTTGATATATCTTCTTTTCCGCAAAGAAAATAACTCTTTTAATTTTGAATTAGAAAAAAAAAATGAAATTGATCAAAAATATAATGTTGCGACGTAATTGCTTTGTTTTCATAATGGCCAAATGACTGATCAACCCGAAGGTAGAGAAATCCATAATCGGGGTCGATGAATACGAATGAGGAGCATGGGCTTTAGGGCCCACTGAAAATCTGTAGTTAACAGCCGATTCTGAGTTAACTACGCACCGTGAATTTGGCCCTTGAGCTCTCAAAAGAACACCCCACGCTCCTCATTCGTATTCATCGACCCCGATTATAGATTTCCCTACCTTCGGGTTGATCAGTCATTCCAATTATATTTTCGACCAACTAAACTCATAAAAATTTCAAGTAGTGTAGGCCTTGACCTGGACTTTGACAGTTTGAGTACGCAATGGGAGTTAATAAAAACATTAAAAGCTTCCGTGGTTAGGTAGAGCTTTGTTCGATGTCCTTAAGTTGATTATATCAAGTTGTAATTGCGACTTTCATCCAGGTCTCCTATAGAGGTATACATAAATCCAAAGACCACATTGGGTTACCAATTGCTAGAAGCCGACGATTCTGCTAAAGAAAAATCATATAAAATTGTCTTACAACACGCTGAAAATCCTAGCTTTTTTTTTACAAATTTAAGTTTCATAGACGGTCAAAAAAGTGTTGATGAATACCAACATTGTCCGAGTATCGAGAGAAAGTTCTCAACGCTTTCAATATCCTGCTCGTTTCAACAACTTCGAAGGAAAGTTTTAATCTCTAGCTTTATGGTCGCTTTGCATGTTTGTCCATTGGAACTTCCCTTTGTGAATTCAGGGTTCACAAATTTTATTATGTTAATAATTCGCTGAATAATATGATGCCACAGAGGAAACCTAAGGACCTCGTCAGCTTTACCTCTGCCATCTCTTCTAGCAAAGATCCATTCTCAGAAGTGTTTATGAACATAGAACCATACGTTCGACCCTTTCTGAACTGACCTGAGCCTTTTTAGATAAACCATTTTGATACTTTCCCCATAAGAACATCAGTTAGGTAAATATTCTGCGACCACTTTCTAACCCTCTCCCTTATAATGAAATGTTGATGGTGTTAACTCACAGAAATAAATAATAGTCTCAGGCTTCGCAGGGCCGGAAAACTGGACATGGAAAGATTTCTCACTGTCTTACAGACCTATGCCATCGTGGTCTCTGGTGACATACCCATCCGGTACATGTGAAAGCTACGACGGTTATGACCAGTTAAATTTCCTCTGAAAGAAGAACAAATTGCATGACCTTTCCAAGATCTTTTACAACTTACCAATACTTACTGCTTTCTGCGTTTATTGAACTTTTCGAGTCCCAAAGTAGTACCTTTGGATCCTGTTGTGATCTGGCAAGGAGTTCAGCATCGTCCTGTTTCTCGTAGCCAACAGTTAAATAGTGTCAAAACAGTCCTGAGAAAATAACTAAAAATGCGCCTTTTAATACTATTCAAAGTATATTCTGGCGCAGGTCGAGATTGCGGCCTGAACACTGTAGTTACTCTTTTATTTACAAGCTTTGACACGTCCGTGCATAAATATGAGAGCATTTATTCACATTTACTGGTGTGAGATTTCGACCACATAGAACCGCATACTTTCACCGAGGAAACGAGATCAAGTTGCGGGAATCCATTTGACCACATTCTACCGTCTGAGATTTAGGCATTAAATTTCCTATCAGAACAAATTAGTTACGAAATGGCCCCAAATAAGTACTGAACTAGGCCCCAAAAATGATGAAAAAGTCCAGAAAAGGCCTGACCTAGTCCCGAAAAACTCATGAACTAGTACCAAAATGGTCCCGAAAGCGTGGATTTGTACAAAAAATACCATCACCTTCTACAGTTTTGAAAGATCCAAAGAGTTCTAACCATAGAACCATGACCTTTCCAAATTGAACTTAAACTTCCTATACCAACTGAGTCAGGTGAAATCCATTCGATTATGAATTGCGAGATATTTTGCTAGCTATCGGCATCTGCAAGACAGTTCCTTCCCAATTATTTCATAGCAGTTTTATTAAGTAAATAACACCCAGGAAACGAAGCATAAACACCTTTTATAGCTCACAGACGACCTTATCTATTATTAAGCGCCAAAAAAATTCGTATTTTTTACCTCTTTTATATGGTGTAAATTGGTTAGAACCTCAGCCTAAAACATCCAAGATCTTACGAGCTCTCAGCCGCAGTTACCAGAGGAAAGAAATAATTTGGCCAATGTAGCATATGGTTGGAAACTTTCTAAACAAGCTTGATGTCATCATAGAGCGTTCATCAGGCTATAAAATATTCTTACGGTACGTTCACACAGAATGTCGAGTGGAGCCGGGCGAAGCAAGGACAATCGAAATGGAGCTGTTGGTGTTCATACTGAACGAAGCGGAGTGGAGCTTTTTGAAAGGAATCGGCCGTAAAGATATCACAAAACTGACCTTCAATGAATGGCGGCTAAGATATTGGTTCAATTTGTTTCAATTGCTTTCTCGAAAAATAGATTTTCGTTTAATTCTTTTTGATTTTTTGTTCGCATCAGAGTCATGAAGCTGAAACATTAAAATAAAAATCTTAAAACAAAAAATGTTTTGCTTTCAGCTCCAAAATGCTTCTGAAAAAGCTTGTTGTATGAACACTTTTATCTAGCTATGTATGTATATTCATTTGAAAGCTCGGAACGGCTCCGTTCGGCTCGGCCCAGTTTCCTGTGTGAATGCACCCTTAGGTTGTTTCAATGGCTCCGAACTACCTTATCTCTACTATTCTTTCTTTAGACACAGCGCTGTCATTTTAATAGTTTGTCTGACAGCGATGAGTCTTTCGCAAAGCGCTTAACATAAGAAACCTACGCGATTGGGAAACTTAATCGATTCGGAACTAACGACGATTTCAATGTGTTGCTATAGAGTTCCTAGAGAGCTCTTTCGTCTAAGAGGTAAAGTGGACTAAAGGTCCGTGCAGTCTAAAGGGGATGGGCGAAAAAAGGAGGGGACTAAAACTCCATTTCTAAAAAAAAAACAAGTATACTTTCACAGATGGTTTTTGTTTGTGTTTCACATATTTGGTTTTTTATTTATTTCATTTGAGATAAGCTTGATGACATTGGTTTTGTTGTTGTGGTTTTTTTATTTTGACAATTTTTAGAGTTTTTATATTTTTAAGTATCTTTGTGTTTTTGTGTACTTTTTTGTTTTTTCTTTATATATTTTCGATAATGATGAAATTTAATCAATTTCATAGATAAAGCATAGTTGTTGCATGCTTAGGGTTTTTTCATTTTTTTTAAGGAAATAATTTTTAATCTTGTATTTTTTGCTTTTACAGAATTTTTGACCATCAATCGGAATTTTTTGGGTTGCAGCTTTTGCATCAATATTTAGCTTTTGTTTTTATTTTTTTAGACTAAAATATTATTTTAAATGTTTGGAAATGTAAATTTTGCTGTTTGGTTTTAGTTTTAATTTTCGTAAATTTAATTGTTTTTTTTTTTTTGTTTGAAAATATGAGGTTTGTTAAGTAACATGTATTTTCTGGTTTGCCAATATTTTCTGTTTTGTGTGTCGAAAGTTTAGATTTGCATTTTTTATTATATTTTTAGTTTAAGCTTAAAATTTTGGGTTTTGGGGATTCTTTCCCTTTATCATGCAATCACCTTTAAATGTACATACATATATAATTTTCATAAAATTTAAATATGCTAAAAGCTCTGGTTGTTTTGGTTTTTCTTTCGAATTTAAATTTGTAATTATTTTCATGTGTTTTTTTTTAATTCATTTCGAAGAAAATAACAGTTTATTTTTTAACAAACATAGTTTTAAGGCAATTGAAAATTCACACGGCAGAAAAATGACGCTTAAAGCTCGCTATACATCTACATACATACATATACACATAATTATTGACAATATGCCATTATGAAAGAACCAAACAATCGCAAAATATTTAAATACATGTGTATTCTTTAAAAAGTTATTGTACCGATAAAAATTCTTTTTCTGGAAATTTGACCTTGCAAAAGTGGGACTTTTAGCTATGAGCTTCGAACTTTCTCATGCAAAATCGATAAATGACAAGAAATTACAATCCCAATATTGCAAACTAAAATTCTAAGCTAAAGATGAAGAAATTAAAAAAAATATCCTAAAATAAAAAAATACATTTAATTTATTAATTTTTATTTTAGTTATTGTTTGCTATTTTTATTAAATATACATATGTATATATTTTTATTATTTAGTTTTAGATTCAAATTTTTTTTACTTAAAAAATTATTGTACCGATAAAAAATTTTTCTTCTGGAAATTTGACCTTGCAAAATTGATAAATGACAAGAAATTACAATCCCAATATGGAAAACTAAGATTCTAAGCTAAAAATGAAGAAATTAAAAAAAAATATCCTAAAATAAAAAAATACATTTAATTTATTATTTTTTATTTTAGTTATTGTTAGCTATTTTTATTAAATATACATATGTATATGTTTTTATTATTTAGTTTTAGATAAAATTTTTTTTATCTTAAAATTTTTTGAAGAGCTTCTTTATGGTTATGTATTAAATTTTAGAATTAAACCAGTTTCATTCTGCTCAGAATTGGAATTTTAAATTTTCCTTCGCTAAAAATTTTCTCCAAAAATTTCCCCAAAAGAAAGTGTGCGTCCACGGTTAAAATATGTTATACAAAATCGGCTAAATTGGAAAGCAATAATAGTACTTAATATTCTTCTTCACATGTTTCATAAATATAGTCAAAATTTTGGAGAGAAATATTTTGCTAATAAATCAAAATTCCACATAAGGTAGCGAAAGTGCAAGCCAAGAGTTTGCTTTCAAAGTTTATTAAAAAAAGGCTTTTACGTGCTTTATGAGCTTTCACACAGTAGTTATAGGAAAACTTCATCTTTATAAAGAAAACAAATTTAAATTTTTAGCGGATCTGGCACAACGACGAAACCGGTTTGTCTGCAAGCCAAACTGGACAATGGATGACGGAAATTCGTTCCAAAATAAATCATTTCACAAACTGTTTAGTAACTAAAATGTTAAACAAATTATTTATGAAAAACTTTCTACTTTTCTCAAGTTACCTAAGTTCGACTTAAGTACAATGGCTAGAAAATGACTTACTTTTATGCATCAAAATTGGATACTTTGCTAGGCCTAATATAAATTTTGTAAATTTCTTGTTTATGTTTTTAGGTTTTGTGAAAGTTTATTTAAATAAAGCTTTCACGAATAAAGAAAAACTTTGCTTTACGCATTCAGAAAACATTTGTCGTGAAATTTTCAGCTTTCGTTTGATTATGGATAGTGTTAAGATAGAAGTAAGAGAAAGCTCTTTCATAAGAGGGATAGCTAGCACAAAAACATGAAATTATGATTGTATTTAAAAAGTCAGTAGCTCAATACAATAACAGCTTCGCGAGCTTTCGCATATTGTTTAGAAAAAAGCATTTAATAATAAAGAAAAAGCTTGTTTTTCACATAGCTTTTAGTGTAGCTTTCCCACAAGCGAAAAATTCTGATTTCTCAGTAGAGCCAAATTTTCAAAAAAGCTTTCACGTTTTTACGGAAAAGTAATATTCACTTATAAAGAAACAGTTAGGTTTTATGTAAATAATAATAATAATAATATAATAGATTGGCGCTTACACATATGTTAGTGTTTGGCCGAGCTTCTCCTCCGACTTGTGGTGTGCGCCTTGATGTTGTCACACAAAGCGGAGGGACCTTATGTAAATAGGTAAATATTTTTCGTGAAATGGGTAGCTCCCAGCTGTTTATTAAAGCTCTTCCTTGGTTTTAGTTTAATAGCTAGAGCTTCATTTTACCTTTGACGATAAAATAAAGTTTATGTGAACTTTCATGTAAAGTTTTGAAAATTTTGCTTTCACTTATAAAGAATAAATAAATTTAACTCTCATAAAAGCTCTCTCATAAAAGTGAAAATACATGAAGTTTGTGAGAGCTTTCACCTTTCTTGAAAGCGAAGCTTTCACCAAAAAAAAGAAAACTGAGAATAGACTTTCTCCTAAAATCTTTACCTCTCGTTTGCTTACCAAAAGTATTAATATGACAAATATGTAATAGCTCATCCACTATAGTGAAAGCTCTTAATTGTAGCTTCCACACAATATAACGTTTTAGTTTCATTTGTAAAATAGGTTGGCAGCACGATGAAATAAATGAGAGATTACACATTTTTTGAGAGCTTTCGCTTATTTCAACTTCCTACGGATATATTTTAATAAGTTGCTCGACAAAAAATTTGCTTTGGAAGTATTCAAAAAAGCAATGAGAGTGATAATTTATTCATTTTGGAAAATATACTTTCAACTTGGCTTGCACCTTATATTTATTGATAAAAATTAAAATAGATTTGAAAAGCTGTAACAAGTGATAAATATATTTTTCCTTTTGTTTATATTTTTTAATTCATAATGCCTTTCGAATCCATTTTATTGTTTTCAATAAGCATGCTAGTATTTTTAATTGCATTATTTTTTGGATTTATAATTTTTTTAATATTTCTTTTGATTTATTTAATTTAATTTAATTTTGTTGTCAATCTTTATTTTTTCCTTTTACAAATAGTTCTTTGCTATTATCTGATTTTACATGTAGTAACAATAATAAATTTATTATATTTTTATTTTTACTACCACGTCAGCTTTTTAACCACATTGGTGTCGCTAGAAAATGCTATTAAATTTGAAAAAAAATTAATTTATTACGTTTACATATTTTTTCGAGTACGCGTTTTTTATTAATAACACTTAAGGACGCATATATATTTTTAAGCAATTGTACATAAATAGCTTAAATATCGATTTTTTTTTGTATTTTTCTTCTTCTTGTCTTTGCAATTTTCATTCAATACCTAAAATTTTCACGCACTCTATGCTTAGCAAGGTTTATAGAAGTTGAGTGTTTTTGTATGGGAATGATGAATAATACAAGAAAATTATTTTAAGATATTTTTTATTTGAAACATTATTTATTAAAAATTTAAAAGATAAAATTTAAAAAAATATATGAAGAATAAAATATTAAAAAGTCGTTATGTTTTAGCAAATGCTATAACGATCATACGTATTTGGGAAATTACAGAGGCGGCGATTAAAGCAAAGAAATTAAAAATCAAAGTTTTGTTTATTTAATAATATTTATTATATAATGCAAAGTATAAATTTTTGCAGTAAAAACAATTACCATAAATATGAAACATACAGAAAAAAATTGTAAATGTTTTACAATTATTTCGTTCTATAAATTTTTATTAAATAAGGTTTAATATAACAAATTATTTAATAATGAATTTTCCAAATATTTCAAAGTTTGCACATTATGAACAGTAAAAAGCAAAAAAGGCTTTTAGGAACTTAAAAAAAAATTGAAATCAGAAAAACACAATTATTAAAAAACTTTTAATATTTTTTCAGTATCAAAAGTTTAAAAAATTTTTAAGCAGGAAACAAGTTGAAACTTTTTAAATTTTTAGTTGATTAAGTACGCATAGTTTAATTTTTAATATAAAAAGAGTAACAATGTTATTTTTTTAATTTTAAATTGCTTTTGAAATGGACTGATAAATAAAATTTTTAATTTTTCCAATTGGTTTTAGTAAACCGGTTTCAAAACTTTTCAATGAAGAGAAGAAAATATCATTTAAATGTAAAGAAATTTAAGGCAATTTTTGAAAAATGTTAAAAAACATTTTAAAATTAATTAAAATATTAAATGTGAAATTTTTTTAGTTAACACAATAATTTTAAAACGTCTTTAATTTTTAAGATAAAAAAAAATTTAAATTGCATAAAAAATTTAACATATTTTTAAATATATATTTTTTTAAAGCAGATCTTGAAAGTTTTATATCTTAAATATGTTTTACTAAAAATGTGATAGTTTAAATTAATAAAAATTTTGTTTTTACATCGACATTTTTTAAATAATCAATAGGCTAAATATATAAATATTTTTAATTTTTAAACCATACCTCCTATCTAAAGACGCAAATTAGCTGTCGAAAGCTGTATTCCCACCCCCCAACTATGTTTGCAACTACAAGCTTCTCAGCACCAGCATTGCGCTTTCACTTTTTCAAAAAATACGTAGTTTTCCAATATTATTGAAAAGTTTTTGTAAAACATCTTTAAGCATATATGCATATGTGTGACTATGTATGTATGTGTGTGTGAAAAATAACTTTATCACATATTTGCTTAATTTTTCGATTAATCGACATCTATTTCCAACTAAATTTTGTTGCCTGCCAGCTAATTAGCCAAAAATTATGCTGCAAAAATTTCTGAGTATGTCTGAATGCACAAAAAAGACAAAAAGGACAAAATCATGGACGGTCTCACGGCCAGCGTTTTTGGCTAATTATTATGTTATTCTTCTAAATATTACATACATACATACATCTGTGCATAACATCGTGTACATATAAGTATATAGCGCTTGTATAGTACATACATATGTATGTATATATATATTTTTTTCTGCTAGTATAAAATTATGGCGGTATTTTCATGATGAACTTTTTGTGTGACTGCTGTTTGTTTGTGATTGAATTTAATGCTATTAAAATTAAAATGAAAGCTCGAAAGCTGAATTGCTCAAATTTTTGCAGCTGAATTTCTAAAATTATGCTGTGCATTTCATATTGTTTTGTGAATTTGTTTTATTTATTGTTTTGGTTTTTATTTATAATATTTTTTTGTTATATGATTGCTCCTTAATCGCTTTATTTTTACGTTTATTGTTTAGCAGCGCCATCTGTGTGCTCGCTTTGCTTTATAGGTGATTTGCTCAATGGTTTACTGTTTTTCTTCTAGTTGGTTATGTTTTCTTGTTATCTCTTGCCCGCTTAGCACTAAATAGTAGCGTTTCGTTTATTTAGTGGATATTACTGTTAATTTGCAATTTGTTATTCTAGTACTATTATGAAAAATTTAAAAAAAGTTTTCGTTTATATCTGTGTATTTAAAAAAATAAAATATTTTCGTTCTTCAAATCAAATTCCACGCGCTTTCTTTTCAATCCCGCTTATTTTTTTAAACCCATTAAACATACCCCTACATATCACTTCCCCAAACGTTATTCGCTTTTCGTTTTCAAATCCTTTATCAACAATTAAGTGTCTTTCTAGCTGCTCCTATATTTTTATTTCTTATTAATATTATAGTATTTTCATTAATTTATTATTTTTTGCATACCTACGCCTTAGTGTTTACTCAATCACTTTCTAAATCCTAATATTATATGCGTACGCATTTAGCTGCCCTACAACTCAACAACAACGACAACAAGTCTTGCATTAACACTGCGCCATGATTTCGGCTATACAACTTGACATACCCGCGAATAATATTTGAAATAAAATAAAAATAAAAAATCAGTTAAAAAAGCTATAGTTAAAGCTTAAGCGCTAAAGAGTATCCAACCTGCCGCATAGTTGGATAATTAATATATTCGTATTCCATTTTCGTTTTTCATAAATAAAAGCTGTATTTTTTAACTTTCTCTGGCACAGTGCTTTCAGAAATACACTGAAGCTTTCTAACTTTAAAACAACACATAACATTGCTTTCTTTTACTGTCCTTTGTTTGTTTCGCTTTCAATATTTTTCCGTTCTATCGAAAGCTTTCCATGCTTGGATTAATAAAGCTCTCAGCTAAGTTTTGAATGTGAAGCTTTCACTATAAAGAATAATTTTTATACTTATTAAGCTGTCACTCTAAAGCGTAGAAAAGAATTATCTCGAACTAATAACTACTACCAATACAATTGTTCACAATCTTTCAACAGGGTTTTCACACGACTTTTTATTCTGATTTTTAGCCAAATAGCGGCGGTCTTGGCCTTATGTAACGTATATTAATTTACTAAGCTTTCACTCCAAAATTCTGAAAATAGTTATCTCGCAATCATTAAAAAAACTGACTTTACAAGCTCGAAAGATATACAGCTTTCAAAATGCTTTTATGCGTTTTCGTTATGAATGTTTCTATCCAAATAGATAATATATTAGCTTCTTAGCTCGCATATCACTGGCTAGATAACTCGAATGCTTGAAATAATTCACTACTTATTCTTTTTCCTATTCTCTCTTGAAGTGACTGTCGTAGCTTTGAGTAAAGGGAATCTAGCTTTTTCAGGTTTTCAGTTTTTATTGTATTTCAAACACTTTTCTCGTTGGCCCTACCAAATCTTCTTGTGTTCACTTTCATTGTGTTCTAGCGTAATTTTTTTGTGAAGCTTTCCCTTCGATAGGCGAAAGAATTTTTAAATCCACTGTAGAGCTTTCGATCTTCAAAGACTCCTTTGCACAACTCAAGCAGCTTTCATTATTTTTTACTATCTTGCGAGAGCTTTTTAAATTATGCAAGCTTTAAGATTGCTCCAAAATTTTAATTTTTAAAGATATAAGATTTAGAAACACTTTTCAACTAAATTTATTCCTCTTAAAATATTTCTACAGACAGTCGCGTCAGTGTTAGTATTATCGAGTATACATATATTTATCTTCAAAGCCCCTATCCTTTTCTTGACAAGCTCCTATGAGATTTTGAGCTAATTTCAAGCTGTTTGTTCTCAGTATATTTACATATGCTTTATTATGGGCAACGCCTTTCCCGCATGCACAGCTTTCGAATTTTTAAACAGTTCGCTTAGACGCGCGCATAACATTGTTGATATAGAATGGTTTTCTCTAGACTATCGCTTCACATTTTTTTTTAGCTTTTGTGTTAAGCTCAGCTTCATAAATTTTCCTTCAAAAGCTCCTATTAGTTTCCATTCTAATTTTCTCGCCCTCTAGTCCAGAGTTTATTCCTTTATTCCACCATATGACGAGGAGAGTAAAAGCTCTTTCTCACTCTCGTTACTTGCCATTACAAGTTTTTAGTTTGCAACTTTCCGATCTAGAAGTCTTTTCATTCTCCTGCCAGCTTTTGTATTTTGAAACTAGTAAAGTAGCTAACTCATTCCCTTAAACTTGTACCTGAATTTTTAGCAGATATTGATTCCTAACATTTTATCTTGCCTTAAATACCTTTTATTTCAGAGCTTAAAACTCTACCTGTGCCACGTCCAAAACACGATGTAGAGAATACGATCTAGAGAAGTATTCTATCATTCTTTCGTTCAAAACATATCTTGCAACAGGAGATTTTATATGGTTTCACCGAGAGTAAATGCTCTTTCCGGCCGTTGTTGCTCTATATCAATTAGGAACAGAGAGAGCTTTTACTGCTCTGTAAAGATTTTACATATACATATAAACACTCCCAGAGTAAAAGCTTTTTCTGAACGTCACTGCTATAGCTACATTGGTACAGATTAGAAGCTCTTTTTGGCAGGCTTTGCTTTAGAGAAGCTTTATCGCAGCTTTCACTTGCCTTCAACTTTCTGTCTGCCACTACTACTGCTTTAACTTACTACGCAGGCGTTGCAACTCAAAATTCAAATGACATATTCTCCTAATTTTAACTTCATTAGTGCAACTTTTGCCTTCAATACATAAGTACATACTTTCAGCAGTTATTCGCTAAAATATGAATAAATCAAAATTTGCTTTTTTGTATATTTTGCATATAATAATTGTGTGTATATTTTATTTATAAGTTATTTTTTTTTAAGTTCTTATAATTTTTTGCTTATATTTGATTTCTTTGCAAAATAAATTTAAATGCTAAGCGTTTCTTCACGTTTTTGTTGTTTTTTGGATATATTTGTTGGAATTGCCTTGGTAAACTAATTCTTTAATTATTTGCAGGCGATTTTTGTTTGCGTGTAACATATACATACATACATAATTAAATACATTTTTTATGTTTTTTCAGTGTTGTCGTTTTGTTTTTTATTTTCACATTACAGCTCTTACTCTTTACATTTTTTAGATTTTTTTAATATGTACGTATGTATGTCTGTGTTCTGTGAGTAAATATTAGATATATACGATATACATAGGTACATACATACATATATGTATGTATTTATGACCTACTTTTTTCATTACCATCTGCTTCATAGGAGGCACATTTAATTATTACTTTTTGTTCTTTTTCGTTTTGCTTTAAGATTTTTGTTATCTTTTGCGATTTTTTGATTTAAATTTAATCGCTAGATATTTATATGTTCTCTTTTATGCTTCTCTTGTTTGACCTTAGTAATCTCAATTAATTCTTTATTATTCTCTGTATTCTCTTTAGATATTAATAGGTTCAAGATTGTATTTTTTTATTAAGAAACTTTTAAGACTTTGACATAGGTACTTCAGCCCTTAAAATCCATTACCTAGTTCAACCAAGAATACAAACTCAATTCCCAGAATGGAAAACTAAATGAGATATATACATAGTGTATGATTTTGAATCATAATTATCAATAAGCGGGTGGAGACGAAGCGAAGGAGTAGCTTTTAAAAGCTTCGTTTAGATTTTATGTACATATATGGGCGCTCAGAATAAAGGCTCGCTAATCTGCATTGAATTTTCCCACAGAACTTTAGGTTACTGGATATAAGAAGTTTATATTGAGTTCTAAAATTATTTGAATTGGAATCTCCGCCCTTATACAATACGATTTAAACTGTTCAAAGCTCATTGATTGCACTTTTTTATGAATTGGTCAAACCAACTATTATGCTTAGATCTTAAAGCTTCAAAGACTCTCGGCAGCGAAACTACTCATCTTTCCTTTGTGTTCCATATCCCAGGCTCCCTATAAACACTTAAGTTTGAGAATAGCTTCAGTTTAAGCTAAAAACTTTAATAGAGCTTCAAAACTTAACAACTACTTGAGAAACATAAAATTCGCAAAGGGAGCAGGTTTTGTTGTATCAGAAAAATTTGGTTTCTCAACTCGAGGAACAGCTAATACCCAACTCATTGACTACTATTAACAATCATGGATTTCGTGGGGAAAAATATTACCTATCATTTTGAGAGTGTTGGAGAATTTTATTTATTTATTTTTTTTTGAGTTTGTGGGAAACACATTCTATTGGCACTCTTGGCTTTAGCACAGTGCCCACCAGAGAGAGCTTTTACTCTGTGCGCATTCAAATACATGGAACCTATTTATAAAGAACTTTTAAATGCTTCTCCCACCCGATATGTTTTGGTGCTTACTGCGTTGACATCAGACACTAAATCTACACAGAACTTTAAATACATTGGCTTTCTGTAAAAGCTCAGAAGGACATAGTATCTGGAGCACAAGCAAGTTTTATAAATGCTCCGATGATCAGCAGGAGTAAATTCAAACTCCTCTATTTCTTTACTGGTCCATCTCCTTATTAAGCTAGTAATAAGGAACAGTTTTCCCATAAATACTCCCTTACTGTTTTTGGGAAAATGGATTATTTTTTTTGGAACTTTGTTGTTTTTGCTGTGCGCAAGGACACTCAAACGCAAAATATATCCGGCAGAAAAAACTTTTTAAAGCTTTATAAATATATATTTTATATGGACGCGCAAAAAGTAAAAACTTTCGCTGATTGTTACTGCTCTAGGCGACGATAGCAAGGGCCATGTTTTGCTCGTCGCTCTGGACAATTTGAGAGCATTTACATGATCGCCAGTGATCTATATGATCGCTAGTGATCATTTTTTGCTGAGAACATCAATCTCTATTAACAATATCCTCCGGAATTTTTATATTTGAATACTGCCGAAAGCTTTTTGTTTAACTCTCTGACTTCGGAATTGAAACTGTATTTCGGAATGAACAAAAATATATTTTTTCTTGTCTTTTTAAAAATTACTTGGGTGTGTTATTATATAAAATTTTCCTCAGTTTTCTGTAAATTTTTTGGAAAATGTTACTTTTTTTACTTCAGATTCTGATTCTTTTTGGTCGATTTTAGTGTCTTTTACCTTTTATACATAGCATATTATTAGATCTTTGGTCGTAATACGTTCGTGATTGTGGTTTTATTTATTTTGAAGCTTTCATTTATCCTTTTTTATTTTAGCACATTTTTTCATATCATTTAGGTTTATAATTTTATTTAAATTTTAATTTTGATGTTGACTTTTATTATTATTATTTTTATTTAATTTTCTGTAATTTTATTTTGCGTTAATTTTCTTTGGATAAATTTGTATTTTCTTTTCATTATTTTTAACTTAATTAGGCTTGTTTTAATTAAAATTTCTATTTTTATTAAATTTTTTTCATTATTAATGCTAACTTTTTCATATCTTTTTTTTTATTTTACGTTGATGTTTTTTAAATTTTGTTTTATATATTTTTAATTTTAATTTGTTAATTCTTTACTTTTTATTTTTATTTTAATTTCTATTTTTATTTTAATTTCAACTTTTTTCTCTTTGTTTTATATTCACTTTTATTTTAAGTTTGATTATAATTTTATATGTTTTTATTACGGTAATTTTCATTTAGTTATTTTTTTTGTTTAATTTTCAGTTGACAATTTTTAATTATATTTTATTCATATTCATAATTATATATTTATTTTGTTATATTTAATTAGTATAGTTTTTCTTTATGTTATCATCCATACTTTTTAACCTCATAAATATGTTCCTATATTTTTTCTTTGCTTTTGAAAAACCTTTGGTAAGATTGAAGCTCATTTCGTTTAGTTCTACGTTATTCGTGGTAAAAATCAACGGCCTTCTGTATTATACTTGACATGAGGAGTCAGAATTTCCGCACATTTTTAATTAGCAACAAATTTTTTATATAGCGTCAGCAAAAATTAAAAAAAATATCTATGTATACACGCATATGTGTATTTATGTATTTATTTTCTGTCAATAAGAAATATGTTACAAATTATGGTCTAGAAAAGTATATGTACATATGTATATAAAAAAACAGTAGGCAAACAATTTTTGCTAGAAAATTAAAACGAATTTAAATTTTGTTTTAGAAAAAAACTTTGGATTGTATTTTCATACAAATCTATTTATGTAAATATGTATATTACTGCACTTTTTCCATAATAAAATTAAAATAGGAAGAGAAAAGACTTAAAAAAGTAAAGAAGTTTTAATTTTTTTGTGAACAAAATAACTTTTGGGCGAAACAGTTTTTTGTTTTTTTTTTTGAAAATTTTGCTTCCATTTTCGTAAAAAATGTTGTGCTCTTCTATTAATAAATATTTGAGCAACAAAAAAATGTTGTTTTAATTTTTCTTAATGCAATAAGACTTGAAAATTTTTCTGAAAAGTACATATGTATAAAAAAAATTTTTTTATCAAAAAGATAATCAATTTGAATGATTATTGAAAAGGTGTTACGACAGAAAAAAAAAATCGTTTTTAACTTCTGATAAAATTTTTTGTTTGAGTGAATTGTTTGTAATACATTTTTTTAGCAAATAAAAAAAATTGATGATAACAAAAACCAAGAAAATCCATTTCTACTCGAGTGCTCTATTTAGTTAAAGTAATTAAACATGAAAATCAATATTAATATAACCGGAATTCCCAAAAAATTGCGCTCTATTTCGAAATCGATTAGTTTAAAGTAGCACAGAGATACACATTTTTTTAAATTTCTTTTTGGAAAAGCTTTATAAATTGCATTGAAAGTCTCATTCCTCAGTCATTAGCTACATTTCGGTGTTCGCATACTGTGCTGGCCTGTAGGCACTCGGCCTTGTTAATACTTTTTTTCAGCAGAAATTCAATTCTCATTATCTTTTGCCTCCATTTATATCATCTCTTGTTTATTCTTCCAATTCCAAAGTCTGTTGACTTCTTTGATAAACGCTTTTTGTCTTAATCGAGTTGATTCTTATGTTTTTGAAAGTTTTCAACTCATTCCTGATTTATATTTAGTATGTTTGAGTTATTGGTGATTTTATTTCTTTTCTAATAGATTTTGGGAGCATATACTATAACTAGTTTTTATTAATTTAATTATTATTTTGTTTTTGTTTTTAATTCTCATCGCATTGGTCCACATGTATTTACGTATATTTTATTTCTTTTTTACTTCGCTTTCTGTCACTCGTTAGCAATGCTTTGTTTCTGTAAATTTTATTTTCATTTTACTTTTCTGCAGTGCGTTATAATTCTTTAGGCTGAGTGTGTACGTAGTTCTTTGGTGTAATTAAATTTTTTCAACAAATATTCATTTAATTACTATAATTAAGTTTATAAGCATTTCATTTGTTCTTTTTTAATGCATTTATATTTTATGTTCAGCTTCCGCCTTTCTTGACATTCCGCATAGCAATGTGCGGCAATAGCAAACAAAATGGCGCTACACTATATTTTTGTTTTTTGCAAAATCTCGTGTAGTACACCAAGAAACACCGCCATTCCTTTGCTCATGTCTTTCCAAGCGCAATTGCCGCAAAAAATCTGCTGCAAAGCTGCATACATAAGCGCGAAGCTTTGTCAAGCTTTCAGCCTTACATAGTTTTGAATTTTCACATCCCTTTCTTTTTTGTTTTTCTAAATTTTTCAAGTTTTTTTTTAATTACTATTTTTCAAGTATGTCAAGCTGGTTGTGTGGTATGCCTGTTTCCAGCGCTGAGTTGTGGGCTTTTAAAGCGTGAAAGCTTTTGCTAGCTAACCAACTTTCGCCTGCTGAAGTTTCATACTTCCAGCGTCGTAGCGAAGTTTCTGCCGCAAGAGCTTTCATTTGTTGCTATTACTTGTTCGCTTTTTGTTAATTTTATTTTATTTCATTCATAAAAGCTTCACGATTGATGTTGTCAAAAGCTTCCTTTCGTTAGTATTACTTTTTTGTGACTTAATATATTATGTTTAGTAGAGTGTTAAGCTTTTAATTGTAGAGTTGTATGAGATTCTCGGCGTCGGCGAATGAAATGAACATCCCCGTGGCCTAGAATTCCAAGCGGTAGGCGGCACAAGATGTCTCGTGATCCTGCAAGTTAATTGTGCAACGCGATGCTGAAGGCGACAAATCAATGCGACACTTGGCTAAAAGCTCCTCATTCTCGGCGACCCAATAGCCGAGCACATCGGTGTCGTATGTGGGTATTATGGTGACCTCTGCAACAGAAAATAAGAGAAAATAAATCAGCTCGAATTCATTTACTTTACGCCCGCGCAACTTACCCAACTCTTTGTCCTCCCACGTCTGCTTAGCCTCCAACAGTGCATCGTACACCTGCCGGCTGGGCTCGGTGCCCGAGAAGACATAGTAACGCGCGCGCACGCGCTTGAAGAATTCGACGTGTGAGTAGTAGGAGTTGCCATTGTGTGGTACGTAGGTGAGATCCACATACACTGGGGCCGGTTTCTTGGCCTTATTTGGCGATTCGGAACGTTTGCGCAGATTTTTTTCGTTGTTCAGTCGGGTTTTGGTAGCCACTAGCCGGCGTTCCTTTTTCGGTGTGGTGCGCACATCACCCTCGACGGGCAGCGGTGCAGGTGATGGCAGTCCTAGGGGTTTACCCCATTCCTTCAGTGGGTCTTTAGGCAGTGCTCCGGTAGCGGTAGTTGTTGTCGTCGTAGTTGTGGTGGTCTCGCTGGCAGCTATAGAACTGGCGCTGTCTGCGCTTACGCTGGTAGTGGTCGTAGTTGTAGTAGTTGTTGTCTTGCTGTCTTTACTTTCTGTTGCGCTTTCGACTTTGCTGGTGCTGCTCGCTGCTGTGCCCGGCTCGGTGAAGCGCGTCTTCTGCACATCCACAAGCGGGAATTTAGGCTTTTCTACGCTAGCAACACTTTGCTCCACCTCTTCCGCTTTCGAGGGTGAGTACGAGTACTTGGCAGTCACCGAAGACATCACATCAGCGCCGCGCACTTGTACATGCTCCTCAAGCGCCTTCTCGAAATCCATATCGGCTTCTTCCAGGAATTTATGATCGCCACTGTCAACACTGGCGCGTGTACCACCGCTGATTATCTGACGACTGGCGGAAGTCTGGCTAGTGCTTTCAAAGCTTTCCGTTGATTGGCTGGCAGGTGAGTCGGCAACGTAGGTGCGTGTGGTTACCGTATGCGTCGTGGTGCCACAGATTGGTATAGGTGCTGTGGGCTTTGCGTCAAAGCTATCAGGCAGCGCACCATAGAATGAGGTGCTCATCGGGTCGGGAATTTTCTGCAGGCAGCTGGCGGTTGTGGACGAAATTGCGCGCGCGGCTGAGTGCTCTTCGCTGCCATATTGTGGTGGTATGTCATCTTGACTGTCGTCTACGTCAAAGTCGGAGCGTTTACTCACACCCGAGCTGGAGCGCTGCAATTCGTAGCTGGCACCGTGTGAGGATGCAATGCTGCGTGGTGAAGCGGGCAACTCATCATCGCTCATGTAGGCGCCGGTCATGCGTTCATCGTCGCTCCCGGGTGTGGAAGAGCGGTAGGTGCCTCGCAGAATTGCTACCTCCTTGGGCAGTATGTGGTCGCTCTTGTCGCTCTCGCTGGTAGTGCGTGTTGTGGTCACAGTTACTTTTTCGCCATCCGGCTCAGTGGTGTCTGTGGTGGTGACAGTCTTTTCTTCCATGACTATTTCTTTGCCATCGCTGGAGATCACCTTTGTCACTGTGGTTATTGTTGTTGTTATGATTTTCTCGGTGCTGCTGCTGAGTGCGGTTGTCTTCTCGATGCCGCGCTGTTCATGCAAGTCGGGTAATAGTTCTTCGGCGAATTCTTGTGCAGAAAAGGCGCCAGAGCTGGTGGCCTCGGTAATGGTAGCGGTCATGGTCTTCAGATCATCTTTCGTGACGCGCGGAAATGGCGAAGTAGGCTTGGGTGAAGACTCGGATGTATCTGAAATGGAACCGCGACCTTTTGGTGTCGGTATTGATTGACTCTCAGAGGTAAGTGCACCTGGACTGGACTTACCGCTAAAATCTTTTGGTGATAGGGGACCGCTCACAGACGCCGCGCTGCTGCCGCACGTTTCGCTCAACGTTGTGGTTGTGGCTGTGCTGGCGCCTGTTGTCGAGTGTCTTATGCCTGGACTCACTGGCGCAGTGGGTGGAGTTTTCGGATCGCTCCCCAGTGGTTGTGTAAGTATTATGGTATCCAATTGTGTTGATGTCTTTGACTTGAGCTCCGAGCTAGCTGAGCTAACCTGCTCGCTGGACCTCAGCACTTGACTATGTGCGGTTGTCGTGATGGATGATTTGATTTCTTCCACGGATTCTGCATGCTCTTCACTTTCCTCCTCTAGTTTCTCAAATGCTCCTACTTCCTCGGATGGCTTATAGATGCTAGTCATCATTATTGTGGCTATAGACTTGGAACGCCCCTCCTTCACACTAACTACGCCGTCATCCTCATCATCGTCTTCGTGATCGCTATGCGTGTTTCGTCCGTCACTCGTTTGACTGAATTCGGACCCTCTTCTCGAGCTGTCTTTTATACTGGCCGCAAAATCGGATGCTCTACGCGATGCGGTGGTGGACTTGACTGTAGCGCTTGCAGTAGTCTTCTCTAGACTTTCATCCGAAGATTTTGAAGTTTTTGCATCGCTTACTAAGCTCTCCTTGGTCGAGATGATTTTCTCGGTTGCTAGGAATTCAGCAACGGTCTCTTTTAAGCTTTCTTTGCTGTCGAGTTCTGCGGTACTACTTTGCTTGGCAGTTGTCTTTGAAGAGTGTGAGTCTGTCTGAATTTCACTTACGACGGATTCCGACGAACATTCCTCCGAATGTGTCATCAAATCTTCAGTCTGGGAAACGAATTCTGTTTTCACAGTCTTGACTAGAGATTCCTCAGATTTTTTCTCTTCAGCAGTTCGACTACTTTCCTTCTCGGTTGCAAAACTGATAAGCGATTCTCTTGATGAACTATCTTCCACCTTAACACTACTCACTGATTCGCTGTGAGATTCCTGCCGTAGTTGGGTACGCACTGAGGAGTCAATAGATTTGCTCACAACTGTCGATGCCTCTGTACAAGAAGATAGTGTGTGCGCTAATTTAAAGGAATCTGCTTTCTTTTGAATACCGGAGGTTTGGCTCGAACTGGAAATGGCTTCAGAAGTTTCCTGTGTCATTGTTGCCACCTTAGATTTAGACTCGCCATGCTCTTCAGTCAGGCGAATGGCGGCTGATTCGCTAACTGTTTGTATTCGGGCCTCTACTGATTCTTCTTTATGACTTTGCCCACTTGACCCCGCGGACTCTACCACTTTCTCTTCCGTTATACTAGCATGTCTGGCGACTGACTCGCAACGAGAAACTTCTTTTGGCGCCGTTGCTGTTTTGTCAATATTAATAGATTCAACAGGGGACTGAACTGATGCAGGGCGTGATTGAACCGCTTCCTCCATCTTTTCTTCTTTGGCGCTTACGTGGCTGGATTCAGGTCGAGAAGATTCTTTGGAAGAAATTGGGGACTTATCATCTTTCTTGCTTTCAGCTGCAGAAATAACCGACTCTCGGCGAGAATCTGCGGTTTCTTTCTTCTTAGATTCGGCAGTTGAGAGTACTGATTCAGGCCGAAACTTGACAGATTCTTCAACTTTCTCTCCTTCGGTGCTGGCAACAGATTCTGGTCGCGAAGTTTCTTTCGACGAAGCTGGAGCCTTATCATCCTTCTTGCTTTCTGCACTGGAGACAACCGACTCTCGGCGAGATTCTAAGGATTCTTCCTTCTTACTTTCGGCGGACGAGAGTACTGATTCCAGCCGAGATTCGACGGAATCTTCAGTCTTCTCTTCTTTGGTGCTAGCAACAGATTCTGGCCGTGAGGATTCCTTGGATGAAGCTGGAGATTTATCATCTTTTTTACTTGCAGCAGTAGAAAGAACCGACTCTCTGCGAGACTCTGCGGTTTCTTCCTTCTTACTTTCGGCAGTCGAGAGTAGTGATTCCCGCCGTGACTCAACGGTCTCTTCAATCTTCTCCTCTTTTGTGCTAGCAACATATTCTGGTCGTGAGGGTTCCTTGGATGGAACTGGAGACTTGTCGTCCTTCTTGCTTTCTACAGTAGATTGGACCGACTCTCGGCGAGACTCTGCGGTTTCTTCCTTCTTACTTTCAACAGTCGAGAGTACTGATTCCCGTCGAGATTCGACGGACTCTTCAACCTTTTCTTCTTTAGTGCTAGCAACAGATTCTGGTCGTGAGGGTTCCTTGGATAGAGATGGAGACTTGTCGTCCTTCTTGCTTTCAGCAGTAGAAAGAACCGACTCTCGGCGAGACTCAGCACTACCTTCCTTCTTACTTTCGGTAGTCGAGAGTACAGATTCCCGTCGAGATTCGACGGACTCTTCAACCTTATCTTCTTTAGTGCTTGCAACAGATTCTGGTCGTGAGGGTTCCTTGGATGGAGCTGGAGACTTGTCGTCCTTCTTGCTTTCAGCAGTAGAAAGAACCGACTCCCGGCGAGACTCTGCGGATTCTTCCTTTTTGCTTTCGGCAGTCGAGAGTACTGATTCCCGCCGTGATTCAACGGACTCTTCAATTTTCTCCTCTTTTGTGCTAGCAACAGATTCTGCTCGTGAGGGTTCCTTGGATGGAGCTAGAGACATGTCGTCCTTCGTGCTTGCAGCAGCAGAAAGAACCGACTCCCGGCGAGACTCTACGGATTCTTCTTTTTTGCTTTCGTCAGTCGAGAGTACTGATTCCCGCCGTGATCCAGCGGACTCTTCAATCTTCTCTTCTTTGGTGCTAGCAACCGATTCTGGTCGTGAGGGTTCCTTGGATGGAACTGGAGACTTATCGTCCTTCTTGCTTTCTGCTGTAGAAAGAACCGACTCTCGACGGGACTCTGCCGCTTCTTCCTTCTTACTTTCGGCAGTTGAGATGACTGATTCCCGCCGAGATTCGACGGACTCTTCAATCTTCTCTTCTTTGGTGCCAGCAACAGATTCTGGTCGTGAGGGTTCCTTGGATGGAACTGGAGATTTATCATCTTTTTTGCTTGCATCAGTAGAAAGAACCGACTCTCGGCGAGACTCTGCGGTGTCTTCCTTCTTACTTTCAGCAGTCGAGAGTACTGATTCCCGGCGGGATTCAACGGACTCTTCAATCTTCTCTTCTTTGGTGCTAGCAACA
>NW_023458567.1:14897170-14900672 GCF_013731165.1 Rhagoletis pomonella | reverse complement strand
AGTGTTTATAATCGATGTCAAGTGGTTTGATGGGTGAGGTCTTTTCTGCTATCGCTTCGGGAACCATTGTTGGTGTAAAAACTATGCTGCCCTTAGGACAGATGTCTATTTCCTCTCCGCCATCTTCGCTGCTGGCCGTTACCAACATACGCTGAACAGTAGCACTTTCTTGCTCTTGTTCTTCTGGTGTTTTAAGGCGTTGCTCTAACTTTTGCTCATCGAAGTCGGGTATAATTTCAGTGATGTCTTTCTCGGACTTCAGCACCTTCGCCACATCGGCTACAATCTTGAATACCTCTACTTCACGTGGTGACACCGGTCGCAGTGGCTGCTCCATTTCCAATGCTGGTTTGGTCGTTGGTGGCGAAACCCTATGCTCCTCATCTTCTTCTTTGATATCATGCAAAATGGTTTCATCGCGCTCAGTAAGCGTCACCTTGAACTCTGGGGATTCTACCGTAGTTATGTGTGTTTCACGCAATTCGGTCGAGAATGTGCCCAATTCGAGTGGTAGTTTGGAAGATGGCGGCACCGACTCGAGTTCTACTTTCTCGGTTTTTGTTATTTCTTCTGTGACCTCTTTTGGCTCTTCTTGTTTCTTCTCCGCTGTACCAAAAATACTGCTCTTGACGTCCTCGAAAAAACCGCTAATGCCACCGGAAATATCGGATTTCGCGGTATCAATAGCGGCGCTAGCGCGTTTCGTTACTTCTTCTGTGGTTTCTTGCGTGTCGTCTATGAGCTTGCTCACACTTTCGGTGACGCTTTTCATTTTTTCTTCCGCAGCTTCTTTCACCTCTTCAACTTTTTCTGTTGCTGCTTTAACTTTGTCAGCTGCTGTCGTTTGGATATCTTTAATTGTCATGGTTACGGCAGCCACCTCCGCAATGATTTCTTTCTCAGCCGCCTGTGCTTCCTCCGTCGCCTGCACTTTTACCTCTTCAAGCTTCTCAGACACTGCGTCAGTGGTTTTTATTACTGCCTCAGAAACTGGTTTTATTTTGTCTTCAACGGCCTTCGAAACTTCTTCTACCTTCTCGGTGACTTCCTTGGTTACCGAGGTAGTTATGTCTTCGGCGACTTGCTTCACGTCTTCTACTGCTTTAGTTACTTCTTCAACCTTCTGCGAAATTTCTTCGACTACTGTTTTACCTTTTTCTTCAGCAGATTTTTTCAAGTCCTCTACTTTTGCAGTTATTTCTTCTTCTTCCTTTGCAACCACTTCGCCAGCAGTTGTTGTAAGTTCGTCCAGTTTTTGTGCTCCTTCTTCGGCTTTCTTGGTTACCTCTTCAGCGACAGATTTGGTTTTTTCCTCTACTTTTTCTGTCTCTTCTTCTATTTCCTTAACCAGTTCTTTAGCTATAGATTTGGTGCTTTCTTCAACTTCTTTCTTAGCTTCTTCAATGGTTGTGGTCACTTCATCAACGTCAGCTTTGGTTTTGTCTTCCGGTTTCTCACTGATTTCGTCGACTTTGCTAATAAATTCAACGGTCGCCATTTTTGCCTTATCTTCAACTGCTTCTTTTAAAGCTTCGATTGTCTTTGTTACTTCTTCGAGCACAGTCTCTGCTTTGCGTTTACCCATTTCGGTTACTTCATCTACAGTCTTCACAGATTCATCGACCACATCTTTTTCGGTTATCTTGACAGCCTCGCCGATGTCAGTTTCTACCTTTTCTTCTACTCCCTCAGCATCTTCCATCGGGGTTTTGATAGAATCTGCCACTGAAGCCTTAACTTCGTCTTCTACACTCGCGACCTTTTCTTTTTCGGCTTCTTCTGCATCTGCGCCAATATCAATTAAGTCCTTAGCTTCGTCCACCGGACTCGAGACAGTTTCCGTAACACTGAGTGCAGCGCTTTCCGCAGGTGCCTTTGTGTCATCTTGGAGTTTGCCTGTGGCTTTTACAGCCTCAGGGAACTCACCATCAGCCACATCTACAGGAGTTGATTTAGTTGGCAGCTTAACTTCTAGTTTAGCACTTTCCAAATCCAATGCTAATTGAAGATCTTCCATCCTAATTGCCGCTTTGTCAACGGGAGTTGATTCAGTTTCGACTTCTTCCTCCTCGATTGGTGATTTGTCACCTTTAATACTACCAACAACGGATTCTGGTCGAGAAGCTTCTTTGGAAGCGACTGGTGATTTGTCATCCTTTACACTTTCCGCTACTGACTCTGCGCGTGAGGCTACCTTGGAAGGAGCTGGAGATTTCTCGTCTTTCATGCTCTCTGCAGCGGACGTCGGCTTTGAAGCAGCTGGAGATTTTTCGTCTTTCATGCTCTCGGCTGTAGACGCCGGTTTGGAAGCAATTGGTGACTTGTCGTCCTTCACACTTCCGGCTACGGACTCTGGGCGTGAGGCTTCCTTGGAAGAAGCTTGGGATTTCTCGTCCTTCACACTCTCGGCCGCGGACGCTGGCTTGGAAGCAATTGGCCACTTCTCATCCTTCACACTTTCCGCCACAGACTCTGGACGTGAAACTTCCTTGGAAGCAGCTGCTGATATCTCATCTTTAACGCTCTCAGCAGCCGAGGCCGGCTTTGAAGCGATTGGCGACTTGTCGTCTTTGGAACTATCAGCGACGGAAACTGGTCGCGAGGCTTCCTGGGAAGCGTCTGGAGATTTCTCGTCCTTTACGCTCTCGGCAGCAGAAGCGAGTGGCGATTTTTCCTCTTTTACACTCTCGGCAACTGATTCTGGTCGTGAGGATTCCTTGGAAGCAGCTGGCGATTTCTCATCGTTGACACTCTCGGCAGCAGATGCTGGTTTGGAAGTGATTGGCGACTTGTCGTCCTTCACATCCTCGACCACGGATTCTGGACGGGAGGTTTCCTTGGAAGCAGTTGGAGACTTTTCATCTTTCAAGCTATCGGCGACGGAAGCGGCTGGAGTTGTTTCCTTTGTTTCGGTTGGTGATTTTTCATCTTTTATCCTCGTCGCGTCAGATCCTGGTTTTGAGTCCCGCTCCTCCTTAACTTCCCCTTCTGAAGGTCGTCTGGAACTCTCTTTGGAGATTGCTGCAGATTTTGCAACTTCAGGGCTTTCAGGACGTGGTGCTACCTCGGAAGGCTCTGCAACTAGCTCTTTCGCTTCATCGATTGGAGTTGATACTGTTTCTGCACTACCGACAGTTGCTTCCTCTGCGGGAGCTTGTTTTGTTTCGACAGTTTTTTCTTTAGTCTCTGGGAATTCGCCTTCGGCAACATCTACTGGAGTTGACGTTGTTGGAAGTTTGCTTTCGGGTGTAACTTTTTCTAGCAAAAGTTCTTCTAGTTGTATCTTAGTTGGGGCTTTATCAACTGGGGACGAAACGGTTTCGGCTTCCCCTTTATCAGCTTCATCTTGCACACTTTCTGCAACAGATGCGGGACGAGAAACTTCCTTAGAGGTGATTGGGGATTTTTCATCTTTGATACTTTCAGCGACGGATTCCGGCCTGGATGTTTCTTTCGAAGCTACTGGTGACTTTTCATCTTTGACGCTAGCAGCAGCAGACTC
>NW_023458567.1:14889431-14897160 GCF_013731165.1 Rhagoletis pomonella | reverse complement strand
GCAGATTCCGGTTTTGAAGCTACTGGTGACTTTTCATCTTTGACGCTTTCGGCAGCGGACTCTGGCCTAGAAGGCTCTTTTGAAGCAAGAGGAGATTCATCTTGTTTTACACTCTCGGAAACGGACTCAGGCCTTGAAACTTCTTTCGAAACCTCTGGCGACTTTTCATCTTTAACGCTTGCAGCAGCAGATTCCGGTTTTGAAGCCACTGGTGACTTCTCATCTTTTACGCTCGTTGCGGCAGATTCTGGTCTGGAAGGTTCTTTTGAGGCAAGAGCAGATTTATCATCTTTCTCACTAACGGAAACTGATTCAGGCCTTGAAACTTCTGTCGAAGCCTCTGGCGACTTTTCATCTTTGACGTTCGCATCAGCGGTCTCTGGCTGCAATGCGACAGGTGACTTCTCATCCTTCACGCTCGCAACAGCAGAATCCGATTTTGAAGCCACTGGCGACTTCTCATCTTTGACGCTCGTAGTGGCAGATTCTGCTTTCGAAGTAAATGGAGATATTTCTTCTTTGACGTCATCGACACTCAATACCTCTTTAACGACCACAGGAGATTGCTTGACTTTCTCTTCTGGAACTGTATCCTCAGATGGTCCTCGGGAGCTGTCTTTGGTGATGGCTGGTGACTTTTCTCCTTCAGGGCTTTCAGGACGCGAAACCATGGAAGCAGTGTCAGTTTTGAGATCTTTTGCTTCGTCTACTGGTGTAGAAACTGTTTCTGCACCTGAAACAGCAGTGTCTTCTGCGGGAACTTTTTTACTTTCAGTGGATGTCTCTTTAACTTCGGGGAAATCGCCTTCGGCTACGTCAACCGGACTAGACGACGTTGGCAGTTTGGCATCGCTTTTCACAACTTCTAGGTCTAGTGTAAGCGCGGATGGATCAATCTTAACTGGAGCTTTGTCAACAGGAGATGACACAGTCTCCGCTTCTAATTTATCAGCTTCATCAGCAACAGAAGCTGGCCGAGAGTCTTCCGTAGATACGGGAGCTGATTTTTCATCTTTAACGCTTTCAGCAACGGACTCCGGCCTTGAAACCTCCTTCGACGCGGTGGGCGATTTGTCATCTTTAACGCTTTCGGGAGTCGAGCCAGATTGCGATGGTTCTTTGGAGGTAGCCGCAGACTTTTCATCTTTAACACTCTCAACAGCAGATTCTCGACGTGAAGCTTCGGCCGATGGAAGCGCGGACTTTTCATCCGTTACCGCAGATGCCCTACGAGAAGTTCCATCAGATGCTGCTGGTGATTTTTCATCAATGCTACTTTCAAAAGTGGAAGCTTCTTTTGGTGAGGGAGTAGGTTTTACCCCTTTCTTCTCATCCTGATCTAATACAACAGACGCTTTACGAGATTCTGATTTAGCCTGAACTTCTTTGATTTCTTGTGAGGCTTTTCTGCTTGCTTGTAGGGACTTCTGCATTTCCACCTCAATAGCTTCTTCAATAGTCGCAGGACTATCGATGGAGACAGTGTCCTCTAGATCCTTGGGCTTAGTGGAATCAATAGCTGCAAGTACATGGGCAGGTAATTCATCTTCAGATGTAACTTCACTGCCCCCCTTTTCTTCAGGTGTGCTTGTCGACTTGCGCGATTCTTTTGCAGCTGTCTCTTCTGTGACAGTGGAAGGTTCCTTCTTGGTAGGTGAAGCTGTTTTTTCTTCAGGTGAAGTGACTTTCTCAGCTGGAGAAGGAGCTTTTTCAGAGGGCGATGGTGGCTTCTCTGTAGAAGATGCGGCTTTTTCTGAGGGTGAAGTAGCCTTTTCAGCAGGAGATGGTTCCTTCTCAGCTGGGGATACGTCTTTTTCTGAAAGAGATGATGCCTTATCTGCAGGAGAAGCATCCTTCTCAGCTGGTGATATATCTTTTAAGGCAGGCGATGATGCCTCCTCTGTAGGGGATGCAGGTTTCTCTGCAGGCGAAGGTGCTTTCTCAGCTGGGGATATATCTTTTCCAGCCGGCGATGGTGCCCTCTCTTCAAGGGGAGCACATTTTTCTGCAGGCGAAGGTGCCTTCTCAGCTGAAGATATATCTTTTTCGGCAGGTGACCCTACCTTCTCAGTAGGAGATACAGATTTTTGTGAAGGCGACGCCGCCTTTTCAGCAGGAGATAGTTCCACCTCAGCTGGGGATACATCTTTTCTGGCAGGCGATGGTGCCTCCTCTGTAGGGGATGTAGGTTTCTCTGCAGGCGAAGGTGCCTTCTCAGCTGGAGATACATCTTTTTCGGCAGGTGAAGGTACATCAGCAGGAGATACAGATTTATCTGAAGACGAAGCAGCCTTTTCAGCAGGAGATGGTTCTACCTCAGCTGGGGATACGTCTTTTTCGGGAAGAGATGATGCCTTCTCTGCAGGGGAAGCAGGTTTTTCTGCAGGCGAACTTTCCTTCTCAACTGGGGATACATCTTTTTCGGCAGGTGAAGGTACTTTCTCAGTAGGAGATAGAGGTTTCTCTGATGGTGAAGCAGCCTTTTCAGCAGGTGATGGTTCTACCTCAGCTGGGGGTACATCTTTTTCAGCAGGCGATGGGGCCTTCTCTGTAGGGGATTCCGGTTTCTCTGCGGGTGAAGGCGACTTCTCAGCTGGGGAAGCGGGTTTTTCTGCAGGCGAAGGTGCCTTCTCAGCTGGGGATACATCTTTTTCTGCAGGCGAAGGTGCCTTCTCAGCTGGCAATACATCTTTTTCTGCAGGCGATGGCTCCTTCTCTGTAGGCGATGCGGGTCTCTCTGGGGGTGAAGCAGCCTTTTCAGCAGGCGAAGGTGCCTTCTCAGCTGGGGATACCTCTTTTTCCGCAGGCGATGGCTCCTTCTCTGTAGGCGATACGGGTTTCTCTGGGCGTGAAGTTGCCTTATCAGCAGGAGATGGTTCTTTCTCAGCTAGGTATAGAGTTTTTTCAGCAGGTGAAGGTTCCTTTTCAGCTGGGGATACATCTTTTTCGGCAGGCGATGGTGCCTTCTCAGTTGGGGACACATCTTTTTCAGCAGGCGATGGTGCCTTCTCAGTGGGAGATGCTGGTTGCTCTGCGGGTGAAGCCGACTTCTCAGCTGGGGATACAGTCTTTTCGGCAGGCGATGGTGTTTTCTCTGCAGGGGATGAAGGTTTCTCTTCAGGCGAAGGTATGGTAACAGCTGGAGAAACGGATTTTTCGGCAGGCGATGGGGCCTTGTCTGTAGGAGAAGCTAGTAGCTCTGCTGGTGAAGCTGCCTCCTCAGCTGGGGATGCAGGTGTTTCGGAAGGCGATGGTGGCTTCTCAGCTGGCGAAACAGATTTTTTAGCAGGCGATAATACTTTCTCTGAATGAGATGGTGGTTTTTCTGCGGGTGAAGCGGACGACTTTTTCTCTGCAATATTTTTTTCGACTTCGACTTTCGCTTCGGTTTCCTCTTTTTCTTCAACTTCTACTTCCTTCTCCTCATATGTATCTTTTTCCTCAGCTTCTTTTTCCTCTTTTGTAATTTCTTCTTTGTGTGAAATAACCTTTCCACTATCCTGAGTGTCTTTTTCGTACACACCCAAGTCAGCTTCCTCGTGCACCGGTAAGTCAGCGACTTCATCTGGAGTCTTCACCACATCGCGTAAGAGGTTCTGTTGAGCTTCGAAGGTCATCTTCATTGGTAGCACACGTTCCGCAGTGGCTAAACCGACAATTACTGGCTCCGCGACCTTCTCAATGACAATACCAGCTGCCGTTACAATGGGTTCCGTTGGCTTAGCGGCCAAAGCCTCAGCTCCAGCTGCATGCTCGGCCTCCTTTGTTTCCTCCTTCACATACTTTTCTTCAATAACAAGGTCTTCTTTGATTTCATCAAGCGGTATGCGTTCGTCTTCAGGAAGCGTTGGCGCTGTGGTAGCGCCCGACTCGATTGTGGCGGAGAACTTTTCTTCTGGTAGACTTTCTTGTAGGTTGGCAGGTAGGATCTCAGGTTGGTCTATGGGTTCATCTTTGGTGTCGGAAGTTTTCTTAGCGCTGCTTATTTTTTCCTCATGCGTGGGCGAGGAGAGTTCTTCCTCAGCTTTAATTTGTTCTTCAGTGCGCGTAGTGACTATATCTTTGGCTGCAGTGATTATTTCTTGTACTTCAGCTTTAATCTCTGACTTGTCAGGTATGGTTATCTTGTGTTCAGGTTCTGCAGCCTTCTCTTCATCATCGACTTCCTCTTCTCCAGCTTCTGCCTCCGCTTCAGCACCCTCTAGCCGTGCCTTGCGCTCTTCGGCCTCAGCTTTGGCAATTGCAGCTTCGATTTCCTCTTCGGCGCTCTTTTTGCGTTTCTTTTCCGACTCTTGGGAATCGCGCTGATGCTTTTGTATTTCTTCTTCCTTCGTTATGCTGCTCTCTTGCTCTACTATCGAGTCCTCAGTGTACTGATCGATTTCTTCTTTTTCAATTATCAGATACTCTTCCTCCTCCTCGGCCTCAGTAGTGCTGTCCTGCTTGGAGATCTTGCGCATTTCCGCAGCCAACTGCTTCTGACGTTTCATTTCATCGCGGCTAAAGACCGCTTCGATTTCCCGCACGACCTCTTGCTCTTCCTTCAGATCATCGAGTTCGCGTTGCTTTTCGGCGTCGAGTTCTTGTGAGGCGGTCAAGTCCTGCAGCTTCTTGGCAGCAGTCGCCTCATCGGCTGATGGCGTGGAAACCAAACTGGAGTCGGTGGTGCCACCTTTGTCCAAACGCGACTTTTTCAAATCCGCTTTGGGTTTAACTGATTTGATGGGACTGCCAGGTGCACGCTTCGTTGGCGAAGCACCGCGTGGCCGCCGTGAAATTGGCTTACGCTGCTGCACTTGTTGTTGCTGGGTACGTGTCTCTTTGCGTTCAGCAGCACTGGTACGCGTGGTCTCGCGGCGTGTTGTTGTGGTAGTAGAGGTGCTGGTAGCCTGACGTGTAGCTTGTTGCTTGGACTCGAGCACCTTGCGATTGTTAGCATCTTTGGCGCTCTTGGCCGGCGTGCTGCTGGGGCTAGATTTGGTAGCGCGTGTAACTACACGCGGCTTAACATCACGCGGTTTTGTTGCTGCGGGCTCTTTGCGTGGCGTAGCAGTTGGTGAGGCCTTCTTATCCGCGGTCAAATCCTTCCTAAGGCCCTTGCGCTCCATTGATTTCGGCGGTTTGGTATCGATGCGGGAACGCACTACAGGCTTTACCTCGGCACGTGGCTTGTCAGGTTTACCCTTGCCGGCTTTGCTGGGTTTAATGACTTCGGGTGTTGGCGTTTCCTCTTTTTGTGGTGCAGCTTGTTGCTGTGGCTTCACTATAACCACCTCAACCTTCTTCTCGCTTTCGGCCTCCTTCTCTTTGTTATCCTCTTCAGCCGCTTCACCATCCGGTTTATCTTCCTCTTTGCTCTCTGCTTCAACTACCGGCTCAGGTACAGCCTCATCACCGGTTTCAGCGGCAGGTTCGTCAGTGTCCACGGAGTCTTCCTTCTTCTGCAGACCAATCTTCTCGACTTCAGCCTCAGCCTTTCCAATCTTGGTCTCTTCTATTACTTGGGCGGCAGTGGCTGCGGCCTCTTTTGCTTTATTGTCCTGCTGTATAGCCACGGCAGCTGCAGCAACCGGCGCAAATCTACCAATTGCTTTGGACGGTACGCCCATCGGCTCGATAGGCGCGCCAATGGCGGACTTGAATGTCTTACGTGTCGTCACCACAGTCTGTATAGTTGGTGCAATAGACTTGGCAGTACATGTAGAGTGTTTCATGAATTCCAAATGCTTGAGCTTTTCCAAACCTTCCTGTATCTTAAAATCTGGTGTGCTGCCGGGGAAGAGTATACGGGTAATGGTGTCATCTGGGTTGGCTGGCTGCCAGACAAGCAATGCACAAATGGACACCAAGTTCTGCAGTGGGAAGTTGAACTCGCGCGAATCGCGCGCGGCGAATAAGCGTTGATCGCCTGAGTGCCATTTTGCTAAAAACTCTTTAACCTCTTTGGAATCGCGAGCGGGGCTGATCACATACATATCCAATGTGCCATGGCCAACTTTGTGGTACAAATTGATAGGGTCTTGATTGCGATAGCAGGTTTGCGGCTTCAGGTCCAGCGACTTCAGATCACTTACTAAATTGTGGCCATGTTCGAAGAGATCAACTAAAAGAGGGTCGCGATCCTTATCACCGTCGGGACTGGGCAGGCCACCCTTGCGATCGGGCACGTTACCGAAGAAATGTCCGATTTGTGGATAGACGTGAGCGTCACGCTTACGCGAAACCACCGAACTTATGCCCTGAATGTTGCTGTTGTTAAGGCGTGTCAAGAGGACGGCATCCAAGCGATCCAAGTGGCGTACGAAATCCCAGAAGCAAGCCTTGCGGTTGAAACCGCCGTCGACTGGAGATTAGAAAGAGAGAGAGGCAGTGGATGAAATTATAAAAGGGTATAAGAAAGTTACATGATACTTACCCAACATATTAAAACCATTGATGCCGAAGAGCGCAGCATCACCCTGACCACCTGGGAAGACGTAAAGTGTAGGATGTGTAAAGCGTATATTGCCCACAACATCTGAAGTCTCAAGCAGTTCACGCAGTGAAGTAGGCACAAGCATGGGTGCCAGGTAATCTGCGGAGGAAGAAAGTACATATTGGTTTAGTGTAAATAAAGAACTTGTTTAAGCCTCCATTCCATTCGCTTACCAATAAAGGCGTTGATACCTTCACTGCTTGTATCCAGCACGTCCACGGGATTAATACGTATTTTACAGAGGCGTGCAAAACTTTTGTGTGGCACGCTGTGCCAGTGACCGGCATCGGCACAATGGATATTCATTGTGATCGTGTCGGCGTAGGCGCGTAGCACACGCTGTACGTCGTGCTCTTGAAATGCCTCCGAGAAGTCGGAGACGGAAAAGGTTCCATCCTGGAAAGAAGAAGACAGAAAGGTAGTAATGAATAGAAAAAAGGAAAATAAAAATTTTGCGATGTGGTATAAGAATTTTGTAGATATTTAACGTAAGAAAACTGCCGTTATTCTAGATAGCTGTAAGCGGGAGAAGTTTACCTAATGAAAAATCAGCAATCAATTCAGTTTCAGAGCTACCATTAATGATTCGGTAATCGCGAGCCCAGATAGTACTGGCCTTTGTAACAATTTCTATGGCAGTTGTACGAATGGAACAGTATTGTGCTCCTTAGAGCAGGTTCAGCAGATCCTCTTTTTCCGCCAAGAGGCTATCCTCTTCCTCTGTTACTAGCTTCGCGAGCCTCGTTGAACTCTTTCAGAGTTAGAGCGTTTCTGTCCATTCGTACGAGTTTATCAGGTAGATATTCAATAAGTTGTCTGCGCTCTTACACTACCGAGGTGTTTGATGGTTATTAGGTTATGATACCAGTGGAACCGCTTGAGTGCAAGATTGCTAGTCTTGGTCTTAAGGGCTAAGCAAGCTTCGACTGAAAAACTAAACATGTTTATCAAGAAGAATAAAAGTATATCTTTCAGGAACACTGAGAAAAAATAAACCATATCGTGGCATGCCCAGAGCTGGAAGAACTCCATGAGGAAGTGCAAAACTGCTGCTTTGTAGAGATTTTTGTTTGGTGAATTTTTCGCTTGAATACGCTTTCATTCTGTACTTCATAGATGCTGTTTCTTGGTTCGGAAGTACATAACAAAAATGATTATTATCGTGTGAACATGCTCACGGCCTTCGATCCTGCGACTTTCTGGAAGCCAACAAATAATAACAAGCACCTCTGCACACTCAGTTAGAGGCGAAGT
>NW_023458567.1:14881575-14889331 GCF_013731165.1 Rhagoletis pomonella | reverse complement strand
ACTTCGCCTCTAACTGAGTGTGCAGAGGTGCTTGTTATTATTTGTTGGCTTCCAGAAAGTCGCAGGATCGAAGGCCGTGAGCATGTTCACACGATAATAATCATTTTTGTTATGTACTTCCGAACCAAGAAACAGCATCTATGAAGTACAGAATGAAAGCGTATTCAAGCGAAAAATTCACCAAACAAAAATCTCTACAAAGCAGCAGTTTTGCACTTCCTCATGGAGTTCTTCCAGCTCTGGGCATGCCACGATATGGTTTATTTTTTCTCAGTGTTCCTGAAAGATATACTTTTATTCTTCGTGATAAACATGTTTAGTTTTTCAGTCGAAGCTTGCTTAGCCCTTAAGACCAAGACTAGCAATCTTGCACTCAAGCGGTTCCACTGGTATCATAACCTAATAACCATCAAACACCTCGGTAGTGTAAGAGCGCAGACAACTTATTGAATATCTACCTGATAAACTCGTACGAATGGACAGAAACGCTCTAACTCTGAAAGAATTCAACGAGGCCCGCGAAGCTAGTAACAGAGGAAGAGGAGAGCCTCTTGGCGGAAAAAGAGGATCTGCTGGAATACTGTTCCATTCGTACAACTGCCATAGAAATTGTTACAAAGGCCAGTACTATCTGGGCACGCGATTACCGAATCATTAATGGTAGCTCTGAAACTAAATTGATTGCTGATTTTTCATTAGGTAAACTTTTCTCTTGAGTCCTCAGTAATCTTTTCTTTTTGCGTCCACCGACCTCCTACACTTACAGCTATCTAGAATAACGGCAGTTTTCTTACGTTAAATATCTACAAAATTCTTATACCACATCGCAAAATTTTTATTTTCCTTTTTCCATTCATTACTACCTTTCTGTCTTCTTCTTTCCAGGATGGAACCTTTTCCGTCTCCGACTTCTCGGAGGCATTTCAAGAGCACGACGTACAGCGCGTGCTACGCGCCTACGCCGATACGATCACAATGAATATTCATTGTGCCGATGCCGGTCACTGGCACAGCGTCCCACACAAAAGTTTTGCACGCCTCTGTAAAATACGTATTAATCCCGTTGACGTGCTGGATACAAGCAGTGAAGGTATCAACGCCTTTATTGGTAAGCGAATGGAAAGGAGGCTTAAACAAGTTCTTTATTTACACTAAACCAATATGTACTTTCTTCCTCCGCAGATTACCTGGCACCCATGCTTGTGCCTACTTCACTGCGTGAACTGCTTGAGACTTCAGATGTTGTGGGCAATATACGCTTTACACATCCTACACTTTACGTCTTCCCAGGTGGTCAGGGTGATGCTGCGCTCTTCGGCATCAATGGTTTTAATATGTTGGGTAAGTATCGTGTAACTTTCTTATACCCTTTTCTAATTTCATCCACTGCCTCTCTCTCTTTCTAATCTCCAGTCGACGGCGGTTTCAACCGCAAGGCTTGCTTCTGGGATTTCGTACGCCACTTGGATCGCTTGGATGCCGTCCTCTTGACACGCCTTAACAACAGCAACATTCAGGGCATAAGTTCGGTAGTTTCGCGTAAGCGTGATGCTCACGTCTATCCACAAATCGGACATTTCTTCGGTAACGTGCCCGATCGCAAGGGTGGCCTGCCCAGTCCCGACGGTGATAAGGATCGCGACCCTCTTTTAGTTGATCTCTTCGAACATGGCCACAATTTAGTAAGTGATCTGAAGTCGCTGGACCTGAAGCCGCAAACCTGCTATCGCAATCAAGACCCTATCAATTTGTACCACAAAGTTGGCCATGGCACATTGGATATGTATGTGATCAGCCCCGCTCGCGATTCCAAAGAGGTTAAAGAGTTTTTAGCAAAATGGCACTCAGGCGATCAACGCTTATTCGCCGCGCGCGATTCGCGCGAGTTCAACTTCCCACTGCAGAACTTGGTGTCCATTTGTGCATTGCTTGTCTGGCAGCCAGCCAACCCAGATGACACCATTACCCGTATACTCTTCCCCGGCAGCACACCAGATTTTAAGATACAGGAAGGTTTGGAAAAGCTCAAGCATTTGGAATTCATGAAACACTCTACATGTACTGCCAAGTCTATTGCACCAACTATACAGACTGTGGTGACGACACGTAAGACATTCAAGTCCGCCATTGGCGCGCCTATCGAGCCGATGGGCGTACCGTCCAAAGCAATTGGTAGATTTGCGCCGGTTGCTGCAGCTGCCGTGGCTATACAGCAGGACAATAAAGCAAAAGAGGCCGCAGCCACTGCCGCCCAAGTAATAGAAGAGACCAAGATTGGAAAGGCTGAGGCTGAAGTCGAGAAGATTGGTCTGCAGAAGAAGGAAGACTCCGTGGACACTGACGAACCTGCCGCTGAAACCGGTGATGAGGCTGTACCTGAGCCGGTAGTTGAAGCAGAGAGCAAAGAGGAAGATAAACCGGATGGTGAAGCGGCTGAAGAGGATAACAAAGAGAAGGAGGCCGAAAGCGAGAAGAAGGTTGAGGTGGTTATAGTGAAGCCACAGCAACAAGCTGCACCACAAAAAGAGGAAACGCCAACACCCGAAGTCATTAAACCCAGCAAAGCCGGCAAGGGTAAACCTGACAAGCCACGTGCCGAGGTAAAGCCTGTAGTGCGTTCCCGCATCGATACCAAACCGCCAAAATCAATGGAGCGCAAGGGCCTTAGGAAGGATTTGACAGCTGATAAGAAGGCCTCACCAACTGCTACGCCACGCAAAGAGCCCGCAGCAACAAAACCGCGTGATGTTAAGCCGCGTGTGGTTACACGCGCTACCAAATCTAGCCCCAGCAGCACGCCGGCCAAGAGCGCCAAAGATGCTAACAATCGCAAGGTGCTCGAGTCCAAGCAACAAGCTACACGTCAGGCTACCAGCACCTCTACTACCACAACAACACGCCGCGAGACCACGCGTACCAGTGCTGCTGAACGCAAAGAGACACGTACCCAGCAACAACAAGTGCAGCAGCGTAAGCCAATTTCACGGCGGCCACGCGGTGCTTCGCCAACGAAGCGTGCACCTGGCAGTCCCATCAAATCAGTTAAACCCAAAGCGGATTTGAAAAAGTCGCGTTTGGACAAAGGTGGCACCACCGACTCCAGTTTGGTTTCCACGCCATCAGCCGATGAGGCGACTGCTGCCAAGAAGCTGCAGGACTTGACCGCCTCACAAGAACTCGACGCCGAAAAGCAACGCGAACTCGATGATCTGAAGGAAGAGCAAGAGGTCGTGCGGGAAATCGAAGCGGTCTTTAGCCGCGATGAAATGAAACGTCAGAAGCAGTTGGCTGCGGAAATGCGCGAGATCTCCAAGCAGGACAGCACTACTGAGGCCGAGGAGGAGGAAGAGTATCTGATAATTGAAAAAGAAGAAATCGATCAGTACACTGAGGACTCGATAGTAGAGCAAGAGAGCAGCATAACGAAGGAAGAAGAAATACAAAAGCATCAGCGCGATTCCCAAGAGTCGGAAAAGAAACGCAAAAAGAGCGCCGAAGAGGAAATCGAAGCTGCAATTGCCAAAGCTGAGGCCGAAGAGCGCAAGGCACGGCTAGAGGGTGCTGAAGCGGAGGCAGAAGCTGCAGAAGAGGAAGTCGATGATGAAGAGAAGGCTGCAGAACCTGAACACAAGATAACCTTACCTGACAAGTCAGAGATTAAAGCTGAAGTACAAGAAATAATCACTGCAGCCAAAGATATAGTGACTACGCGCACTGAAGAACAAATTAAAGCTGAGGAAGAACTCTCCTCGCCCACGCATGAGGAAAAAATAAGCAGCGCTAAGAAAACTTCCGACACCAAAGATGAACCCATTGAACAACCTGAGATCCTACCTGCCAACCTACAAGAAAGTCTACCAGAAGAAAAGTTCTCCGCCACAATCGAGTCGGGCGCTACCACAGCGCCAACGCTTCCTGAAGACGAACGCATACCGCTTGATGAAATCAAAGAAGACCTTGTTATTGAAGAAAAGTATGTGAAGGAGGAAACAAAGGAGGCCGAGCATGCAGCTGGAGCTGAGGCTTTGGCCGCTAAGCCAACGGAACCCATTGTAACGGCAGCTGGTATTGTCATTGAGAAGGTCGCGGAGCCAGTAATTGTCGGTTTAGCCACTGCGGAACGTGTGCTACCAATGAAGATGACCTTCGAAGCTCAACAGAACCTCTTACGCGATGTGGTGAAGACTCCAGATGAAGTCGCTGACTTACCGGTGCACGAGGAAGCTGACTTGGGTGTGTACGAAAAAGACACTCAGGATAGTGGAAAGGTTATTTCACACAAAGAAGAAATTACAAAAGAGGAAAAAGAAGCTGAGGAAAAAGATACATATGAGGAGAAGGAAGTAGAAGTTGAAGAAAAAGAGGAAACCGAAGCGGAAGTCGAAGTCGAAAAAAATATTGCAGAGAAAAAGTCGTCCGCTTCACCCGCAGAAAAACCACCATCTCATTCAGAGAAAGTATTATCGCCTGCTAAAAAATCTGTTTCGCCAGCTGAGAAGCCACCATCGCCTTCCGAAACACCTGCATCCCCAGCTGAGGAGGCAGCTTCACCAGCAGAGCTACTAGCTTCTCCTACAGACAAGGCCCCATCGCCTGCCGAAAAATCCGTTTCTCCAGCTGTTACCATACCTTCGCCTGAACAGAAACCTTCATCCCCTGCAGAGAAAACACCATCGCCTGCCGAAAAGACTGTATCCCCAGCTGAGAAGTCGGCTTCACCCGCAGAGCAACCAGCATCTCCCACTGAGAAGGCACCATCGCCTGCTGAAAAAGATGTGTCCCCAACTGAGAAGGCACCATCGCCTGCCGAAAAAGATGTATCCCCAGCTGAAAAGGAACCTTCACCTGCTGAAAAAACTCTATCCCTAGCTGAGAAAGAACCATCTCCTGCTGATAAGGCAACTTCACGCCCAGAGAAACCCGCATCGCCTACAGAGAAGGAGCCATCGCCTGCGGAAAAAGAGGTATCCCCAGCTGAGAAGGCACCTTCGCCTGCTGAAAAGGCTGCTTCACCCCCAGAGAGACCCGCATCTCCTACAGAGAAGGAGCCATCGCCTGCAGAAAAAGATGTATTGCCAGCTGAGAAGGCACCTTCGCCTGCAGAAAAAGATGTATCCCCAGCTGAGAAGGCACCTTCGCCTGCAGAAAAACCCGCTTCCCCAGCTGAGAAGTCGCCTTCACCCGCAGAGAAACCGGAATCCCCTACAGAGAAGGCCCCATCGCCTGCTGAAAAAGATGTACCCCCAGCTGAGGTGGAACCATCACCTGCTGAAAAGGCTGCTTCACCATCAGAGAAACCTCTATCTCCTACTGAGAAAGTACCTTCACCTGCCGAAAAAGATGTATCCCCAGTTGAGAAGGAAAGTTCGCCTGCAGAAAAACCTGCTTCCCCTGCAGAGAAGGCATCATCTCTTCCCGAAAAAGACGTATCCCCAGCTGAGGTGGAACCATCTCCTGCTGAAAAGGCTGCTTCGTCTTCAGATAAATCTGTATCTCCTGCTGATGTACCTTCACCTGCCGAAAAAGATGTATCTCCAGCTGAGAAGGCACCTTCGCCTGCAGAGAAACCTACATCCCCTACAGAGGAGGCACCATCGCCTGCCAGAAAAGATGTATCCCCAGCTGAGGTGGAACTATCTCCTGCTGAAAAGGCGGCGTCGCATTCAGAAAAATCTGTATCTCCCACTGAGAAGGTAGGGTCACCTGCCGAAAAAGATATATCTTCAGCTGAGAAGGCACCTTCGCCTGCAGAAAAATGTGCTCCCCTTGAAGAGAGGGCACCATCGCCGGCTGGAAAAGATATATCCCCAGCTGAGAAAGCACCTTCGCCTGCAGAGAAACCTGCATCCCCTACAGAGGAGCCATCATCGCCTGCCTTAAAAGATATATCAACAGCTGAGAAGGATGCTTCTCCTGCAGATAAGGCATCATCTCTTTCAGAAAAAGACGTATCCCCAACTGAGAAGGAACCATCTCCTGCTGAAAAGGCTACTTCACCCTCAGAAAAAGCCGCATCTTCTACAGAGAAGCCACCATCGCCCTCTGAAAAAGCTCCTTCTCCAGCTGAGAAAGTCACTTCACCCGAAGAAAAAACAGCTTCACCTACCAAGAAGGAACCTTCCACTGTCACAGAAGAGACAGCTGCAAAAGAATCGCGCAAGTCGACAAGCACACCTGAAGAAAAGGGGGGCAGTGAAGTTACATCTGAAGATGAATTACCTGCCCATGTACTTGCAGCTATTGATTCCACTAAGCCCAAGGATCTAGAGGACACTGTCTCCATCGATAGTCCTGCGACTATTGAAGAAGCTATTGAGGTGGAAATGCAGAAGTCCCTACAAGCAAGCAGAAAAGCCTCACAAGAAATCAAAGAAGTTCAGGCTAAATCAGAATCTCGTAAAGCGTCTGTTGTATTAGATCAGGATGAGAAGAAAGGGGTAAAACCTACTCCCTCACCAAAAGAAGCTTCCACATTTGAAAGTAGCATTGATGAAAAATCACCAGCAGCATCAGATGGAACTTCTCGTAGGGCATCTGCGGTAACGGATGAAAAGTCCGCGCTTCCATCGGCCGAAGCTTCACGTCGAGAATCTGCTGTTGAGAGTGTTAAAGATGAAAAGTCTGCGGCTACCTCCAAAGAACCATCGCAATCTGGCTCGATTCCCGAAAGCGTTAAAGATGACAAATCGCCCACCGCGTCGAAGGAGGTTTCAAGGCCGGAGTCCGTTGCTGAAAGCGTTAAAGATGAAAAATCAGCTCCCGTATCTACGGAAGCCTCTCGGCCAGCTTCTGTTGCTGATGAAGCTGATAAATTAGAAGCGGAGACTGTGTCATCTCCTGCTGACACAGCTCCAGTTAAGATTGATCCATCCGCGCTTACACTAGACCTAGAAGTTGTGAAAAGCGATGTCAAACTGCCAACGTCGTCTAGTCCGGTTGACGTAGCCGAAGGCGATTTCCCCGAAGTTAAAGAGACATCCACTGAAAGTAAAAAAGTTCCCGCTGAAGACACTGCTGTTGCAGGTGCGGAAACAGTTTCTACACCAGTAGACGAAGCAAAAGATCTCAAAACTGACACTGCTTCCATGGTTTCGCGTCCTGAAAGCCCTGAAGGAGAAAAGTCACCAGCCATCACCAAAGACAGCTCCCGAGGACCATCTGAGGATACAGTTCCAGAAGAGAAAGTCAAGCAATCTCCTGTGGTCGTTAAAGAGGTATCGAGTGTCGATGACGTCAAAGAAGAAATATCTCCATTTACTTCGAAAGCAGAATCTGCCACTACGAGCGTCAAAGATGAGAAGTCGCCAGTGGCTTCAAAATCGGATTCTGCTGTTGCGAGCGTGAAGGATGAGAAGTCACCTGTCGCATTGCAGCCAGAGACCGCTGATGCGAACGTCAAAGATGAAAAGTCGCCAGAGGCTTCGACAGAAGTTTCAAAGCCTGAATCAGTTTCCGTTAGTGAGAAAGATGATAAATCTGCTCTTGCCTCAAAAGAACCTTCCAGACCAGAATCTGCCGCAACGAGCGTAAAAGATGAGAAGTCACCAGTGGCTTCAAAACCGGAATCTGCTGCTGCAAGCGTTAAAGATGAAAAGTCGCCAGAGGTTTCGAAAGAAGTTTCAAGGCCTGAGTCCGTTTCCGAGAGTGTAAAACAAGATGAATCTCCTCTTGCTTCAAAAGAGCCTTCTAGGCCAGAGTCCGCTGCCGAAAGCGTCAAAGATGAAAAGTCACCAGTAGCTTCAAAACCGGAATCTGC
>NW_023458567.1:14878063-14881565 GCF_013731165.1 Rhagoletis pomonella | reverse complement strand
GAGTCTGCTGCTGCTAGCGTCAAAGATGAAAAGTCACCAGTAGCTTCGAAAGAAACATCCAGGCCGGAATCCGTCGCTGAAAGTATCAAAGATGAAAAATCCCCAATCACCTCTAAGGAAGTTTCTCGTCCCGCATCTGTTGCAGAAAGTGTGCAAGATGAAGCTAATAAAGGGGAAGCCGAAACCGTTTCGTCCCCAGTTGATAAAGCCCCAACTAAGATACAACTAGAAGAACTTTTGCTAAAAAAAGTTACACCCGAAAGCAAACTTCCAACAACGTCAACTCCAGTAGATGTTGCCGAAGGCGAATTCCCAGAGACTAAAGAAAAAACTGTCGAAACAAAACAAGCTCCCGCAGAGGAAGCAACTGTCGGTAGTGCAGAAACAGTATCAACTCCAATCGATGAAGCGAAAGAGCTAGTTGCAGAGCCTTCCGAGGTAGCACCACGTCCTGAAAGCCCTGAAGTTGCAAAATCTGCAGCAATCTCCGAAGAGAGTTCCAGACGACCTTCAGAAGGGGAAGTTAAGGAGGAGCGGGACTCAAAACCAGGATCTGACGCGACGAGGATAAAAGATGAAAAATCACCAACCGAAACAAAGGAAACAACTCCAGCCGCTTCCGTCGCCGATAGCTTGAAAGATGAAAAGTCTCCAACTGCTTCCAAGGAAACCTCCCGTCCAGAATCCGTGGTCGAGGATGTGAAGGACGACAAGTCGCCAATCACTTCCAAACCAGCATCTGCTGCCGAGAGTGTCAACGATGAGAAATCGCCAGCTGCTTCCAAGGAATCCTCACGACCAGAATCAGTTGCCGAGAGTGTAAAAGAGGAAAAATCGCCACTCGCTTCTGCTGCCGAGAGCGTAAAGGACGAGAAATCTCCAGACGCTTCCCAGGAAGCCTCGCGACCAGTTTCCGTCGCTGATAGTTCCAAAGACGACAAGTCGCCAATCGCTTCAAAGCCGGCCTCGGCTGCTGAGAGCGTTAAAGATGAGATATCAGCAGCTGCTTCCAAGGAAGTTTCACGACCAGAGTCTGTGGCGGAAAGTGTGAAGGATGAGAAGTGGCCAATTGCTTCCAAGCCAGCGTCCGCGGCCGAGAGTGTGAAGGACGAGAAATCCCAAGCTTCTTCCAAGGAAGCCTCACGCCCAGAGTCCGTAGCCGGAAGTGTAAAGGACGACAAGTCACCAATTGCTTCCAAACCGGCGTCTACAGCCGGGAGCATGAAAGACGAAAAATCTCCAGCTGCTTCAAAGCCGACGTCCGCTGCAGAGAGCATGAAAGACGAGAAATCTCCAGCTCCTTCCAAGGTAGCCTCACGCGCAGAGTCAGTAGCGGAAAGTGTAAAGGATGACAAATCACCAGTCGCTTCCAAAGAAGCTTCTCGACCAGAATCCGTTGTTGGTAGTATTAAAGGTGACAAATCACCAATCGAGGAGGAAGAAGTCGAAACTGAATCAACTCCCGTTGACAAAGCGGCAATTAGGATGGAAGATCTTCAATTAGCATTGGATTTGGAAAGTGCTAAACTAGAAGTTAAGCTGCCAACTAAATCAACTCCTGTAGATGTGGCTGATGGTGAGTTCCCTGAGGCTGTAAAAGCCACAGGCAAACTCCAAGATGACACAAAGGCACCTGCGGAAAGCGCTGCACTCAGTGTTACGGAAACTGTCTCGAGTCCGGTGGACGAAGCTAAGGACTTAATTGATATTGGCGCAGATGCAGAAGAAGCCGAAAAAGAAAAGGTCGCGAGTGTAGAAGACGAAGTTAAGGCTTCAGTGGCAGATTCTATCAAAACCCCGATGGAAGTTGCTGAGGGAGTAGAAGAAAAGGTAGAAACTGACATCGGCGAGGCTGTCAAGATAACCGAAAAAGATGTGGTCGATGAATCTGTGAAGACTGTAGATGAAGTAACCGAAATGGGTAAACGCAAAGCAGAGACTGTGCTCGAAGAAGTAACAAAGACAATCGAAGCTTTAAAAGAAGCAGTTGAAGATAAGGCAAAAATGGCGACCGTTGAATTTATTAGCAAAGTCGACGAAATCAGTGAGAAACCGGAAGACAAAACCAAAGCTGACGTTGATGAAGTGACCACAACCATTGAAGAAGCTAAGAAAGAAGTTGAAGAAAGCACCAAATCTATAGCTAAAGAACTGGTTAAGGAAATAGAAGAAGAGACAGAAAAAGTAGGGGAAAAAACCAAATCTGTCGCTGAAGAGGTAACCAAGAAAGCCGAAGAAGGAGCACAAAAACTGGACGAACTTACAACAACTGCTGGCGAAGTGGTTGCAAAGGAAGAAGAAGAAATAACTGCAAAAGTAGAGGACTTGAAAAAATCTGCTGAAGAAAAAGGTAAAACAGTAGTCGAAGAAATTTCGCAGAAGGTTGAAGAAGTAACTAAAGCAGTAGAAGACGTGAAGCAAGTCGCCGAAGACATAACTACCTCGGTAACCGAGGAAGTCACCGAGAAGGTAGAAGAAGTTTCGAAGGCCGTTGAAGACAAAATAAAACCAGTTTCTGAGGCAGTAATAAAAACCACTGACGCAGTGTCTGAGAAGCTTGAAGAGGTAAAAGCACAGGCGACGGAGGAAGCACAGGCGGCTGAGAAAGAAATCATTGCGGAGGTGGCTGCCGTAACCATGACAATTAAAGATATCCAAACGACAGCAGCTGACAAAGTTAAAGCAGCAACAGAAAAAGTTGAAGAAGTGAAAGAAGCTGCGGAAGAAAAAATGAAAAGCGTCACCGAAAGTGTGAGCAAGCTCATAGACGACACGCAAGAAACAACAGAAGAAGTAACGAAACGCGCTAGCGCCGCTATTGATACCGCGAAATCCGATATTTCCGGTGGCATTAGCGGTTTTTTCGAGGACGTCAAGAGCAGTATTTTTGGTACAGCGGAGAAGAAACAAGAAGGGCCCAAAGAGGTCACAGAAGAAATAACAAAAACCGAGAAAGTAGAACTCGAGTCGGTGCCGCCATCTTCCAAACTACCACTCGAATTGGGCACATTCTCGACCGAATTGCGGGAAACACACATAACTACGGTAGAATCCCCAGAGTTCAAGGTGACGCTTACTGAGCGCGATGAAACCATTTTGCATGATATCAAAGAAGAAGATGAGGAGCATAGGGTTTCGCCACCAACGACCAAACCAGCATTGGAAATGGAGCAGCCACTGCGACCGGTGTCACCACGTGAAGTAGAGGTATTCAAGATTGTAGCCGATGTGGCGAAGGTGCTGAAGTCCGAGAAAGACATCACTGAAATTATACCCGACTTCGATGAGCAAAAGTTAGAGCAACGCCTTAAAACACCAGAAGAACAAGAGCAAGAAAGTGCTACTGTTCAGCGTATGTTGGTAACGGCCAGCAGCGAAGATGGCGGAGAGGAAATAGACATCTGTCCTAAGGGCAGCATAGTTTTTACACCAACAATGGTTCCCGAAGCGATAGCAGAAAAGACCTCACCCATCAAACCACTTGACATCGATTATAAACACT
>NW_023458567.1:14826711-14878053 GCF_013731165.1 Rhagoletis pomonella | reverse complement strand
TGTTGCTAGCACCAAAGAAGAGAAGATTGAAGAGTCCGTTGAATCCCGCCGGGAATCAGTACTCTCGACTGCTGAAAGTAAGAAGGAAGACACTGCAGAGTCTCGCCGAGAGTCGGTTCTTTCTACTGATGCAAGCAAAAAAGATGATAAATCTCCAGTTCCATCCAAGGAACCCTCACGACCAGAATCTGTTGCTGGCACCAAAGAAGAGAAGATTGAAGATTCCGTCGAATCTCGGCGGGAATCAGTCATCTCAACTGCCGAAAGTAAGAAGGAAGAAGCGGCAGAGTCCCGTCGAGAGTCGGTTCTTTCTACAGCAGAAAGCAAGAAGGACGATAAGTCTCCAGTTCCATCCAAGGAACCCTCACGACCAGAATCGGTTGCTAGCACCAAAGAAGAGAAGATTGAAGAGTCCGCTGGATCACGGCGGGAATCAGTACTCTCGACAGACGAAAGCAAAAAAGAAGAATCCGTAGAGTCTCGCCGGGAGTCGGTTCTTTCTACTGCTGCAAGCACGAAGGACGACAAGTCTTTAGCTCCATCCAAGGAACCCTCACGAGCAGAATCTGTTGCTAGCACAAAAGAGGAGAAAATTGAAGAGTCCGTTGAATCACGGCGGGAATCAGTACTCTCGACTGCCGAAAGCAAAAAGGAAGAATCCGTAGAGTCTCGCCGGGAGTCGGTTCTTTCTACTGCTGAAAGCAAGAAGGACGACAAGTCTCCAGCTCCATCCAAGGAACCCTCACGACCAGAATCTGTTGCAAGCACTAAAGAAGAGAAGGTTGAAGAGTCCGTCGAATCTCGACGGGAATCTGTACTCTCGACTACCGAAAGTAAGAAGGAAGGTAGTGCTGAGTCTCGCCGAGAGTCGGTTCTTTCTACTGCTGAAAGCAAGAAGGACGACAAGTCTCCATCTCTATCCAAGGAACCCTCACGACCAGAATCTGTTGCTAGCACTAAAGAAGAGAAGGTTGAAGAGTCCGTCGAATCTCGACGGGAATCAGTACTGTCGACTGTTGAAAGTAAGAAGGAAGAAACCGCAGAGTCTCGCCGAGAGTCGGTCCAATCTACTGTAGAAAGCAAGAAGGACGACAAGTCTCCAGTTCCATCCAAGGAACCCTCACGACCAGAATCTGTTGCTAGCACAAAAGAGGAGAAGATTGAAGAGTCCGTTGAGTCACGGCGGGAATCACTACTCTCGACTGCCGAAAGTAAGAAGGAAGAAACCGCAGAGTCTCGCCGAGAATCGGTTCTTTCTACTGCTGCAAGCAAAAAAGATGATAAATCTCCAGCTTCATCCAAGGAATCCTCACGGCCAGAGTCTGTTGCTAGCACCAAAGAAGAGAAGACTGAAGATTCCGTCGAATCTCGGCTGGAATCAGTACTCTCGTCCGCCGAAAGTAAGAAGGAAGAATCCTTAGAATCTCGCCGAGAGTCGGTTGTCTCCACTGCAGAAAGCAAGAAGGATGATAAGGCTCCAGCTTCGTCGAAAGAAACTTCGCGACCAGAATCTGTTGCCAGCACCGAAGGAGAGAAGGTTGAAGAATCTGTCAAGTTTCGGCCTGAATCAGTACTCTCAACTGCCGAATCTAAGAAGGAAGAAACCGCAGATTCTCGCCGAGAGTCGGTTATTTCTGCAGCTGAAAGCAAGAAAGATGATAAGTCCCCAATTTCTTCCAAAGAATCTTCTCGACCTGAATCCACCCACGTAAGCGCCAAAGAAGAAAAGATGGAGGAAGCGGTTCAATCACGCCCTGTATCAGTTCAGTCCCCTGTTGAATCTATTAATATTGACAAAACAGCAACGGCGCCAAAAGAAGTTTCTCGTTGCGAGTCAGTCGCCAGACATGCTAGTATAACGGAAGAGAAAGTGGTAGAGTCCGCGGGGTCAAGTGGGCAAAGTCATAAAGAAGAATCAGTAGAGGCCCGAATACAAACAGTTAGCGAATCAGCCGCCATTCGCCTGACTGAAGAGCATGGCGAGTCTAAATCTAAGGTGGCAACAATGACACAGGAAACTTCTGAAGCCATTTCCAGTTCGAGCCAAACCTCCGGTATTCAAAAGAAAGCAGATTCCTTTAAATTAGCGCACACACTATCTTCTTGTACAGAGGCATCGACAGTTGTGAGCAAATCTATTGACTCCTCAGTGCGTACCCAATTACGGCAGGAATCTCACAGCGAATCAGTGAGTAGTGTTAAGGTGGAAGATAGTTCATCAAGAGAATCGCTTATCAGTTTTGCAACCGAGAAGGAAAGTAGTCGAACTGCTGAAGAGAAAAAATCTGAGGAATCTCTAGTCAAGACTGTGAAAACAGAATTCGTTTCCCAGACTGAAGATTTGATGACACATTCGGAGGAATGTTCGTCGGAATCCGTCGTAAGTGAAATTCAGACAGACTCACACTCTTCAAAGACAACTGCCAAGCATAGTAGTACCGCAGAACTCGACAGCAAAGAAAGCTTAAAAGAGACCGTTGCTGAATTCCTAGCAACCGAGAAAATCATCTCGACCAAGGAGAGCTTAGTAAGCGATGCAAAAACTTCAAAATCTTCGGATGAAAGTCTAGAGAAAACTACTGCAAGCGCTACAGTCAAGTCCACCACCGCATCGCGTAGAGCATCCGATTTTGCGGCCAGTATAAAAGACAGCTCGAGAAGAGGGTCCGAATTCAGTCAAACGAGTGACGGACGAAACACGCATAGCGATCACGAAGACGATGATGAGGATGACGGCATAGTTAGTGTGAAAGAGGGGCGTTCCAAGTCTATAGCCACAATAATGATGACTAGCATCTATAAGCCATCCGAGGAAGTAGGAGCATTTGAGAAACTAGAGGAGGAAAGTGAAGAGCATGCAGAAACCGTGGAAGAAATCAAATCATCTATCACGACAACCACACATAGTCAAGTGCTGAGGTCCAGCGAGCAGGTTAGCTCAGCTAGCTCGGAGCTCAAGTCAAAGACATCAACACAATTGGATACCATAATACTTACACAACCACTGGGGAGCGATCCGAAAACTCCACCCACTGCGCCAGTGAGTCCAGGCATAAGACACTCGACAACAGGCGCCAGCACAGCCACAACCACAACGTTGAGCGAAACGTGCGGCAGCAGCGCGGCGTCTGTGAGCGGTCCCCTATCACCAAAAGATTTTAGCGGTAAGTCCAGTCCAGGTGCACTTACCTCTGAGAGTCAATCAATACCGACACCAAAAGGTCGCGGTTCCTTTTCAGATACATCCGAGTCTTCACCCAAGCCTACTTCGCCATTTCCGCGCGTCACGAAAGATGATCTGAAGACCATGACCGCTACCATTACCGAGGCCACCAGCTCTGGCGCCTTTGCTGCACAAGAATTCGCCGAAGAACTATTACCCGACTTGCATGAACAGCGCGGCATCGAGAAGACAACCGCACTCAGCAGCAGCACCGAGAAAATCATAACAACAACAATAACCACAGTGACAAAGGTGATCTCCAGCGATGGCAAAGAAATAGTCATGGAAGAAAAGACTGTCACCACCACAGACACCACTGAGCCGGATGGCGAAAAAGTAACTGTGACCACAACACGTACTACCAGCGAGAGCGACAAGAGCGACCACATACTGCCCAAGGAGGTAGCAATTCTGCGAGGCACCTACCGCTCTTCCACACCCGGGAGCGACGATGAACGCATGACCGGCGCCTACATGAGCGATGATGAGTTGCCCGCTTCACCACGCAGCATTGCATCCTCACACGGTGCCAGCTACGAATTGCAGCGCTCCAGCTCGGGTGTGAGTAAACGCTCCGACTTTGACGTAGACGACAGTCAAGATGACATACCACCACAATATGGCAGCGAAGAGCACTCAGCCGCGCGCGCAATTTCGTCCACAACCGCCAGCTGCCTGCAGAAAATTCCCGACCCGATGAGCACCTCATTCTATGGTGCGCTGCCTGATAGCTTTGACGCAAAGCCCACAGCACCTATACCAATCTGTGGCACCACGACGCATACGGTAACCACACGCACCTACGTTGCCGACTCACCTGCCAGCCAATCAACGGAAAGCTTTGAAAGCACTAGCCAGACTTCCGCCAGTCGTCAGATAATCAGCGGTGGTACACGCGCCAGCGTTGACAGTGGCGATCATAAATTCCTTGAAGAAGCCGATATGGATTTCGAGAAGGCGCTTGAGGAGCATGTACAAGTGCGCGGCGCTGATGTGATGTCTTCGGTGACTGCCAAGTACTCGTACTCACCCTCGAAAGCGGAAGAGGTGGAGCAAAGTGTTGCTAGCGTAGAAAAGCCTAAATTCCCGCTTGTGGATGTGCAGAAGACGCGCTTCACCGAGCCGGGCACAGCAGCGAGCAGCACCAGCAAAGTCGAAAGCGCAACAGAAAGTAAAGACAGCAAGACAACAACTACTACAACTACGACCACTACCAGCGTAAGCGCAGACAGCGCCAGTTCTATAGCTGCCAGCGAGACCACCACAACTACGACGACAACAACTACCGCTACCGGAGCACTGCCTAAAGACCCACTGAAGGAATGGGGTAAACCCCTAGGACTGCCATCACCTGCACCGCTGCCCGTCGAGGGTGATGTGCGCACCACACCGAAAAAGGAACGCCGGCTAGTGGCTACCAAAACCCGACTGAACAACGAAAAAAATCTGCGCAAACGTTCCGAATCGCCAAATAAGGCCAAGAAACCGGCCCCAGTGTATGTGGATCTCACCTACGTACCACACAATGGCAACTCCTACTACTCACACGTCGAATTCTTCAAGCGCGTGCGCGCGCGTTACTATGTCTTCTCGGGCACCGAGCCCAGCCGGCAGGTGTACGATGCACTGTTGGAGGCTAAGCAGACGTGGGAGGACAAAGAGTTGGGTAAGTTGCGCGGGCGTAAAGTAAATGAATTCGAGCTGATTTATTTTCTCTTATTTTCTGTTGCAGAGGTCACCATAATACCCACATACGACACCGATGTGCTCGGCTATTGGGTCGCCGAGAATGAGGAGCTTTTAGCCAAGTGTCGCATTGATTTGTCGCCTTCAGCATCGCGTTGCACAATTAACTTGCAGGATCACGAGACATCTTGTGCCGCCTACCGCTTGGAATTCTAGGCCACGGGGATGTTCATTTCATTCGCCGACGCCGAGAATCTCATACAACTCTACAATTAAAAGCTTAACACTCTACTAAACATAATATATTAAGTCACAAAAAAGTAATACTAACGAAAGGAAGCTTTTGACAACATCAATCGTGAAGCTTTTATGAATGAAATAAAATAAAATTAACAAAAAGCGAACAAGTAATAGCAACAAATGAAAGCTCTTGCGGCAGAAACTTCGCTACGACGCTGGAAGTATGAAACTTCAGCAGGCGAAAGTTGGTTAGCTAGCAAAAGCTTTCACGCTTTAAAAGCCCACAACTCAGCGCTGGAAACAGGCATACCACACAACCAGCTTGACATACTTGAAAAATAATAATTAAAAAAAAACTTGAAAAATTTAGAAAAACAAAAAAGAAAGGGATGTGAAAATTCAAAACTATGTAAGGCTGAAAGCTTGACAAAGCTTCGCGCTTATGTATGCAGCTTTGCAGCAGATTTTTTGCGGCAATTGCGCTTGGAAAGACATGAGCAAAGGAATGGCGGTGTTTCTTGGTGTACTACACGAGATTTTGCAAAAAACAAAAATATAGTGTAGCGCCATTTTGTTTGCTATTGCCGCACATTGCTATGCGGAATGTCAAGAAAGGCGGAAGCTGAACATAAAATATAAATGCATTAAAAAAGAACAAATGAAATGCTTATAAACTTAATTATAGTAATTAAATGAATATTTGTTGAAAAAATTTAATTACACCAAAGAACTACGTACACACTCAGCCTAAAGAATTATAACGCACTGCAGAAAAGTAAAATGAAAATAAAATTTACAGAAACAAAGCATTGCTAACGAGTGACAGAAAGCGAAGTAAAAAAGAAATAAAATATACGTAAATACATGTGGACCAATGCGATGAGAATTAAAAACAAAAACAAAATAATAATTAAATTAATAAAAACTAGTTAAGTATATGCTCCCAAAATCTATTAGAAAAGAAATAAAATCACCAATAACTCAAACATACTAAATATAAATCAGGAATGAGTTGAAAACTTTCAAAAACATAAGAATCAACTCGATTAAGACAAAAAGCGTTTATCAAAGAAGTCAACAGACTTTGGAATTGGAAGAATAAACAAGAGATGATATAAATGGAGGCAAAAGATAATGAGAATTGAATTTCTGCTGAAAAAAAGTATTAACAAGGCCGAGTGCCTACAGGCCAGCACAGTATGCGAACACCGAAATGTAGCTAATGACTGAGGAATGAGACTTTCAATGCAATTTATAAAGCTTTTCCAAAAAGAAATTTAAAAAAATGTGTATCTCTGTGCTACTTTAAACTAATCGATTTCGAAATAGAGCGCAATTTTTTGGGAATTCCGGTTATATTAATATTGATTTTCATGTTTAATTACTTTAACTAAATAGAGCACTCGAGTAGAAATGGATTTTCTTGGTTTTTGTTATCATCAATTTTTTTTATTTGCTAAAAAAATGTATTACAAACAATTCACTCAAACAAAAAATTTTATCAGAAGTTAAAAACGATTTTTTTTTTCTGTCGTAACACCTTTTCAATAATCATTCAAATTGATTATCTTTTTGATAAAAAAATTTTTATTATACATATGTACTTTTCAGAAAAATTTTCAAGTCTTATTGCATTAAGAAAAATTAAAACAACATTTTTTTGTTGCTCAAATATTTATTAATAGAAGAGCACAACATTTTTTACGAAAATGGAAGCAAAATTTTCAAAAAAAAAAACAAAAAACTGTTTCGCCCAAAATTTATTTTGTTCACAAAAAAATTAAAACTTCTTTACTTTTTTAAGTCTTTTCTCTTCCTATTTTAATTTTATTATGGAAAAAGTGCAGTAATATACATATTTACATAAATAGATTTGTATGAAAATACAATCCAAAGTTTTTTTCTAAAACAAAATTTAAATTCGTTTTAATTTTCTAGCAAAAATTGTTTGCCTACTGTTTTTTATATACATATGTACATATACTTTTCTAGACCATAATTTGTAACATATTTCTTATTGACAGAAAATAAATACATAAATACACATATGCGTGTATACATAGATATTTTTTTAATTTTTGCTGACGCTATATAAAAAATTTGTTGTTGATTAAAAATGTGCGGAAATTCTGATTCCTCATGTCAAGTATAATACAGAAGGCCATTGTTTTTTACCACGAATAACGTAGAACTAAACGAAATGAGCTTCAATCTTACCAAAGGTTTTTCAAAAGCAAAGAAAAAATATAGGAACATATTTATGAGGTTAAAAAGTATGGATGATGACATAAAGAAAAACTATACTAATTAAATATAACAAAATAAATATATAATTATGAATATGAATAAAATATAATTAAAAATTTTCAACTGAAAATGAAACAAAAAAAAAATAACTAAATTAAAATTAACGTAATAAAAACATATAAAATTATAATCAAACTTAAAATAAAAGTGAATATAAAACAAAGAGAAAAAATTTTAAATTAAAATAAAAATAGAAATTAAAATAAAAATAAAAAGTAAAGAATTAACAAATTAAGTAAAAAGAACAAATTAAAATTAAAAATATATAAAACAAAATTTAAAAAACATCAACGTAAAATAAAAAAAAAAATATGAAAAATTTAGCATTAATAATGAAAAAAATTAAATAAAAATAGAAAGTTCAATTAAAACAAACCTAATCAAGTTAAAAATAATGAAAAGCAAATACAAATTTATGCAAAGAAAATTAACGCAAAATAAAATTATAGAAAATCAAATACAAAATAATAATAATAAAAGTCAACATCAAAATTTAAATTTAAATAAAATTATAAACCTAAATGAAATGAAAAAATGTGCTAAAATAAAAAAGGATAAATGAAAGCTTCAAAATAAATAAAACCACAATCACGAACGTATTACGACCAAAGATCTAATAATATGCTATGTAATAAATCTAAAAGACTCTAAAATCGACCAAAAAGAATCAGAATCTGAAGTAAAAAAGTAACATTTTCCAAAAATGTACAGAAAACTGAGGAAAATTTTATATAATAACACACCCAAGTAATTTTTAAAAAGACAAGAAAAAATATATTTTTGTTCATTCCGAAATACAGTTTCAATTCCGAAGTCGGAGAGTTAAACAAAAAGCTTTCGGAAGTATTCAAATGTAAAAATTCCGGAGGATATTGGTAATAGAATTCTGTACCTTTTTTGCGGCATAAAACTGAAGAGATTGATGTTCTCAGCAAAAAATGATCACTAGCGATCATATAGATCACTGGCGATCATGCAAATGCACTCAAATTGTCCAGAGCGACGAGCAAAACATGACCCCTGCTATCGTCGCCTAGAGCAGTAACAATCAGCGAAAGTTTTTACTTTTTGCGCGTCCATATAAAATATATATGTATAAAGCTTTAAAAAGTTTTTTTCTGCCGGATATATTTTGCGTTTGAGTGTCCTTGCGCACAGCAAAAACAACAAAGTTCCAAAAAAAATAATCCATTTTCCCAAAAACAGTAAGGGAGTATTTATGGGAAAACTGTTCCTTATTACTAGCTTAATAAGGAGATGGACCAGTAAAGAAATAGAGGAGTTTGAATTTACTCCTGCTGATCATCGGAGCATTTATAAAACTTGTTTGTGCTCCAGATACTATGTCCTTCTGAGCTTTTACAGAAAGCCAATGTATTTAAAGTTCTATGTAGATTTAGTGTCTGATGCCAATGCAGTAAGCACCAAAACATATCGGGTGGGAGAAGCATTTAAAAGCTCTTTATAAATAGGTTTCATGTATTTGAATGCGCACAGAGTAAAAGCTCTCTCTGGTCGGCACTGTGCTAAAGCCAAGAGTGCCAATAGAATGTGTTTCCCACAAACTCAAAAAAAAAATAAATAAATAAAATTCTCCAACACTCTCAAAATGATAGTTAATATTTTTCCCCACGAAATCCATGATTGTTAATAGTAGTCAATGAGTTGGGTATTAGCTGTTCCTCGAGTTGAGAAACCAAATTTTTCTGATACAACAAAACCTGCTCCCTTTGCGAATTTTATGTTTCTCAATTAGTTGTTAAGTTTTGAAGCTCTATTAAAGTTTTTAGCTTAAACTGAAGCTATTCTCAAACTTAAGTGTTTATAGGGAGCCTCGGATATGGAACACAAAGGAAAGATGAGTAGTTTCGCTGCCGAGAGTCTTTGAAGCTTTAAGATCTAAGCATAATAGTTGGTTTGACCAGTTCATAAAAAAGTGCAATCAATGAGCTTTGAACAGTTTAAATCGTATTGTATAAGGGCGGAGATTCCAATTCAAATAATTTTAGAACTCAATATCAACTTCTTATATCCGGTAACCTAAAGTTCTGTGGGAAAATTCAATGCAGATTAGCGAGCCTTTATTCTGAGCGCCCATATATGTACATAAAATCTAAACGAAGCTTTAAAAGCTACTCCTTCGCTTCGTCTCCACCCGCTTATTGATAATTATGATTCAAAATCATACACTATGTATATATCTCACTTAGTTTTCTATTCTGGGAATTCAGTTTGTTTTCTTGGTTGAACTAGGTAATGGATTTTAAGGGCTGAAGTACCTATGTCAAAGTCTTAAAAGTTTCTTAATAAAAAAAAAAACAATCTTGAACCTATTAATATCTAAAGAGAATACAGAGAATAATAAAGAATTAATTGAAATTACTAAGGTCAAACAGGAGAAGCATAAAAGAGAACATATAAATATCCAGCGATTAAATTTAAATCAAAAAATCGCAAAATATAACAAAAATCTTAAAGCAAAACGAAAAAGAACAAAAAATAATAATTAAATGTGCCTCCTATGAAGCAGATGGTAATGAAAAAATTAGGTCATAAATACATACATATATGTATGTACCTATGTATATCGTATATATCTAATATTTACTCACAGAACACAGACATACATACGTACATATTAAAAAAATCTAAAAAATGTAAAGAGTAAGAGCTGTAATGTGAAAATAAAAAACAAAACGACAACACTGAAAAAACATAAAAAATGTATTTAATTATGTATGTATGTATATGTTACACGCAAACAAAAATCGCCTGCAAATAATTAAAGAATTAGTTTACCAAGGCAATTCCAACAAATATATCCAAAAAACAACAAAAACGTGAAGAAACGCTTAGCATTTAAATTTATTTTGCAAAGAAATCAAATATAAGCAAAAAATTATAAGAACTTAAAAAAAAATAACTTATAAATAAAATATACACACAATTATTATATGCAAAATATACAAAAAAGCAAATTTTGATTTATTCATATTTTAGCGAATAACTGCTGAAAGTATGTACTTATGTATTGAAGGCAAAAGTTGCACTAATGAAGTTAAAATTAGGAGAATATGTCATTTGAATTTTGAGTTGCAACGCCTGCGTAGTAAGTTAAAGCAGTAGTAGTGGCAGACAGAAAGTTGAAGGCAAGTGAAAGCTGCGATAAAGCTTCTCTAAAGCAAAGCCTGCCAAAAAGAGCTTCTAATCTGTACCAATGTAGCTATAGCAGTGACGTTCAGAAAAAGCTTTTACTCTGGGAGTGTTTATATGTATATGTAAAATCTTTACAGAGCAGTAAAAGCTCTCTCTGTTCCTAATTGATATAGAGCAACAACGGCCGGAAAGAGCATTTACTCTCGGTGAAACCATATAAAATCTCCTGTTGCAAGATATGTTTTGAACGAAAGAATGATAGAATACTTCTCTAGATCGTATTCTCTACATCGTGTTTTGGACGTGGCACACGTAGAGTTTTAAGCTCTGAAATAAAAGGTATTTAAGGCAAGATAAAATGTTAGGAATCAATATCTGCTAAAAATTCAGGTACAAGTTTAAGGGAATGAGTTAGCTACTTTACTAGTTTCAAAATACAAAAGCTGGCAGGAGAATGAAAAGACTTCTAGATCGGAAAGTTGCAAACTAAAAACGTGTAATGGCAAGTAACGAGAGTGAGAAAGAGCTTTTACTCTCCTCGTCATATGGTGGAATAAAGGAATAAACTCTGGACTAGAGGGCGAGAAAATTAGAATGGAAACTAATAGGAGCTTTTGAAGGAAAATTTATGAAGCTGAGCTTAACACAAAAGCTAAAAAAAATGTGAAGCGATAGTCTAGAGAAAACCATTCTATATCAACAATGTTATGCGCGCGTCTAAGCGAACTGTTTAAAAATTCGAAAGCTGTGCATGCGGGAAAGGCGTTGCCCATAATAAAGCATATGTAAATATACTGAAATATACAGCTTGAAATTAGCTCAAAATCTCATAGGAGCTTGTCAAGAAAAGGATAGGGGCTTTGAAGATAAATATATGTATACTCGATAATACTAACACTGACGCGACTGTCTGTAGAAATATTTTAAGAGGAATAAATTTAGTTGAAAAGTGTTTCTAAATCTTATATCTTTAAAAATTAAAATTTTGGAGCAATCTTAAAGCTTGCATAATTTAAAAAGCTCTCGCAAGATAGTAAAAAATAATGAAAGCTGCTTGAGTTGTGCAAAGGAGTCTTTGAAGATCGAAAGCTCTACAGTGGATTTAAAAATTCTTTCGCCTATCGAAGGGAAAGCTTCACAAAAAAATTACGCTAGAACACAATGAAAGTGAACACAAGAAGATTTGGTAGGGCCAACGAGAAAAGTGTTTGAAATACAATAAAAACTGAAAACCTGAAAAAGCTAGATTCCCTTTACTCAAAGCTACGACAGTCACTTCAAGAGAGAATAGGAAAAAGAATAAGTAGTGAATTATTTCAAGCATTCGAGTTATCTAGCCAGTGATATGCGAGCTAAGAAGCTAATATATTATCTATTTGGATAGAAACATTCATAGCGAAAACGCATAAAAGCATTTTGAAAGCTGTATATCTTTCGAGCTTGTAAAGTCAGTTTTTTTAATGATTGCGAGATAACTATTTTCAGAATTTTGGAGTGAAAGCTTAGTAAATTAATATACGTTACATAAGGCCAAGACCGCCGCTATTTGGCTAAAAATCAGAATAAAAAGTCGTGTGAAAACCCTGTTGAAAGATTGTGAACAATTGTATTGGTAGTAGTTATTAGTTCGAGATAATTCTTTTCTACGCTTTAGAGTGACAGCTTAATAAGTATAAAAATTATTCTTTAAAGTGAAAGCTTCACATTCAAAACTTAGCTGAGAGCTTTATTAATCCAAGCATGGAAAGCTTTCGATAGAACGGAAAAATATTGAAAGCGAAACAAACAAAGGACAGTAAAAGAAAGCAATGTTATGTGTTGTTTTAAAGTTAGAAAGCTTCAGTGTATTTCTGAAAGCACTGTGCCAGAGAAAGTAAAAAAATACAGCTTTTATTTATGAAAAACGAAAATGGAATACGAATATATTAATTATCCAACTATGCGGCAGGTTGGATACTCTTTAGCGCTTATGCTTTAACTATAGCTTTTTTAACTGATTTTTTATTTTTATTTTATTTCAAATATTATTCGCGGGTATGTCAAGTTGTATAGCCGAAATCATGGCGCAGTGTTAATGCAAGACTTGTTGTCGTTGTTGTTGAGTTGTAGGGCAGCTAAATGCGTACGCATATAATATTAGGATTTAGAAAGTGATTGAGTAAACACTAAGGCGTAGGTATGCAAAAAATAATAAATTAATGAAAATACTATAATATTAATAAGAAATAAAAATATAGGAGCAGCTAGAAAGACACTTAATTGTTGATAAAGGATTTGAAAACGAAAAGCGAATAACGTTTGGGGAAGTGATATGTAGGGGTATGTTTAATGGGTTTAAAAAAATAAGCGGGATTGAAAAGAAAGCGCGTGGAATTTGATTTGAAGAACGAAAGTATTTTATTTTTTTAAATACACAGATATAAACGAAAACTTTTTTTAAATTTTTCATAATAGTACTAGAATAACAAATTGCAAATTAACAGTAATATCCACTAAATAAACGAAACGCTACTATTTAGTGCTAAGCGGGCAAGAGATAACAAGAAAACATAACCAACTAGAAGAAAAACAGTAAACCATTGAGCAAATCACCTATAAAGCAAAGCGAGCACACAGATGGCGCTGCTAAACAATAAACGTAAAAATAAAGCGATTAAGGAGCAATCATATAACAAAAAAATATTATAAATAAAAACCAAAACAATAAATAAAACAAATTCACAAAACAATATGAAATGCACAGCATAATTTTAGAAATTCAGCTGCAAAAATTTGAGCAATTCAGCTTTCGAGCTTTCATTTTAATTTTAATAGCATTAAATTCAATCACAAACAAACAGCAGTCACACAAAAAGTTCATCATGAAAATACCGCCATAATTTTATACTAGCAGAAAAAAAAATATATATACATACATATGTATGTACTATACAAGCGCTATATACTTATATGTACACGATGTTATGCACAGATGTATGTATGTATGTAATATTTAGAAGAATAACATAATAATTAGCCAAAAACGCTGGCCGTGAGACCGTCCATGATTTTGTCCTTTTTGTCTTTTTTGTGCATTCAGACATACTCAGAAATTTTTGCAGCATAATTTTTGGCTAATTAGCTGGCAGGCAACAAAATTTAGTTGGAAATAAATGTCGATTAATCGAAAAATTAAGCAAATATGTGATAAAGTTATTTTTCACACACACATACATACATAGTCACACATATGCATATGCTTAAAGATGTTTTACAAAAACTTTTCAATAATATTGAAAAACTACGTATTTTTTGAAAAAGTGAAAGCGCAGTGCTGGTGCTGAGAAGCTTGTAGTTGCAAACATAGTTGGGGGGGGGGGGGGGGGAATACAGCTTTCGACAGCTAATTTGCGTCTTTAGATAGAAGGTATGGTTTAAAAATTAAATATATATATATATATTTAGCCTATTGATTATTTAAAAAATGTCGATGTAAAAACAAAATTTTTATTAATTTAAACTATCACATTTTTAGTAAAACATATTTAAGATATAAAACTTTCAAGATCTGCTTTAAAAAAATATATATTTAAAAATATGTTAAATTTTTTATGCAATTTAAATTTTTTTTTATCTTAAAAATTAAAGACGTTTTAAAATTATTGTGTTAACTAAAAAAATTTCACATTTAATATTTTAATTAATTTTAAAATGTTTTTTAACATTTTTCAAAAATTGCCTTAAATTTCTTTACATTTAAATGATATTTTCTTCTCTTCATTGAAAAGTTTTGAAACCGGTTTACTAAAACCAATTGGAAAAATTAAAAATTTTATTTATCAGTCCATTTCAAAAGCAATTTAAAATTAAAAAAATAACATTGTTACTCTTTTTATATTAAAAATTAAACTATGCGTACTTAATCAACTAAAAATTTAAAAAGTTTCAACTTGTTTCCTGCTTAAAAATTTTTTAAACTTTTGATACTGAAAAAATATTAAAAGTTTTTTAATAATTGTGTTTTTCTGATTTCAATTTTTTTTTAAGTTCCTAAAAGCCTTTTTTGCTTTTTACTGTTCATAATGTGCAAACTTTGAAATATTTGGAAAATTCATTATTAAATAATTTGTTATATTAAACCTTTTTTAATAAAAATTTATAGAACGAAATAATTGTAAAACATTTACAATTTTTTTCTGTATGTTTCATATTTATGGTAATTGTTTTTACTGCAAAAATTTCTACTTTGCATTATATAATAAATATTATTAAATAAACAAAACTTTGATTTTTAATTTCTTTGCTTTAATCGCCGCCTCTGTAATTTCCCAAATACGTATGATCGTTATGGCATTTGCTAAAACATAACGACTTTTTAATATTTTATTCTTCATATATTTTTTTAAATTTTATCTTTTAAATTTTTAATAAATAATGTTTCAAATAAAAAATATCTTAAAATAATTTTCTTGTATTATTCATCATTCCCATACAAAAACACTCAACTTCTATAAACCTTGCTAAGCATAGAGTGCGTGAAAATTTTAGGTATTGAATGAAAATTGCAAAGACAAGAAGAAGAAAAATACAAAAAAAAATCGATATTTAAGCTATTTATGTACAATTGCTTAAAAATATATATGCGTCCTTAAGTGTTATTAATAAAAAACGCGTACTCGAAAAAAGATGTAAACGTAATAAATTAATTTTTTTTCAAATTTAATAGCATTTTCTAGCGACACCAATGTGGTTAAAAAGCTGACGTGGTAGTAAAAATAAAAATATAATAAATTTATTATTGTTACTACATGTAAAATCAGATAATAGCAAAGAACTATTTGTAAAAGGAAAAAATAAAGATTGACAACAAAATTAAATTAAATTAAATAAATCAAAAGAAATATTAAAAAAATTATAAATCCAAAAAATAATGCAATTAAAAATACTAGCATGCTTATTGAAAACAATAAAATGGATTCGAAAGGCATTATGAATTAAAAAATATAAACAAAAGGAAAAATATATTTATCACTTGTTACAGCTTTTCAAATCTATTTTAATTTTTACCAATAAATATAAGGTGCAAGCCAAGTTGAAAGTATATTTTCCAAAATGAATAAATTATCACTCTCATTGCTTTTTTGAATACTTCCAAAGCAAATTTTTTGTTGAGCAACTTATTAAAATATATCCGTAGGAAGTTGAAATAAGCGAAAGCTCTCAAAAAATGTGTAATCTCTCATTTATTTCATCGTGCTGCCAACCTATTTTACAAATGAAACTAAAACGTTATATTGTGTGGAAGCTACAATTAAGAGCTTTCACTATAGTGGGTGAGCTATTACATATTTGTCATATTAATACTTTTGGTAAGCAAACGAGAGGTAAAGATTTTAGGAGAAAGTCTATTCTCAGTTTTCTTTTTTTTTGGTGAAAGCTTCGCTTTCAAGAAAGGTGAAAGCTCTCACAAACTTCATGTATTTTCACTTTTATGAGAGAGCTTTTATGAGAGTTAAATTTATTTATTCTTTATAAGTGAAAGCAAAATTTTCAAAACTTTACATGAAAGTTCACATAAACTTTATTTTATCGTCAAAGGTAAAATGAAGCTCTAGCTATTAAACTAAAACCAAGGAAGAGCTTTAATAAACAGCTGGGAGCTACCCATTTCACGAAAAATATTTACCTATTTACATAAGGTCCCTCCGCTTTGTGTGACAACATCAAGGCGCACACCACAAGTCGGAGGAGAAGCTCGGCCAAACACTAACATATGTGTAAGCGCCAATCTATTATATTAATATTATTATTATTTACATAAAACCTAACTGTTTCTTTATAAGTGAATATTACTTTTCCGTAAAAACGTGAAAGCTTTTTTGAAAATTTGGCTCTACTGAGAAATCAGAATTTTTCGCTTGTGGGAAAGCTACACTAAAAGCTATGTGAAAAACAAGCTTTTTCTTTATTATTAAATGCTTTTTTCTAAACAATATGCGAAAGCTCGCGAAGCTGTTATTGTATTGAGCTACTGACTTTTTAAATACAATCATAATTTCATGTTTTTGTGCTAGCTATCCCTCTTATGAAAGAGCTTTCTCTTACTTCTATCTTAACACTATCCATAATCAAACGAAAGCTAAAAATTTCACGACAAATGTTTTCTGAATGCGTAAAGCAAAGTTTTTCTTTATTCGTGAAAGCTTTATTTAAATAAACTTTCACAAAACCTAAAAACATAAACAAGAAATTTACAAAATTTATATTAAGCCTAGCAAAGTATCCAATTTTGATGCATAAAAGTAAGTCATTTTCTAGCCGTTGTACTTAAGTCGAACTTAGGTAACTTGAGAAAAGTAGAAAGTTTTTCATAAATAATTTGTTTAACATTTTAGTTACTAAACAGTTTGTGAAATGATTTATTTTGGAACGAATTTCCGTCATCCATTGTCCAGTTTGGTTTGCAGACAAACCGGTTTCGTCGTTGTGCCAGATCCGCTAAAAATTTAAATTTGTTTTCTTTATAAAGATGAAGTTTTCCTATAACTACTGTGTGAAAGCTCATAAAGCACGTAAAAGCCTTTTTTTAATAAACTTTGAAAGCAAACTCTTGGCTTGCACTTTCGCTACCTTATGTGGAATTTTGATTTATTAGCAAAATATTTCTCTCCAAAATTTTGACTATATTTATGAAACATGTGAAGAAGAATATTAAGTACTATTATTGCTTTCCAATTTAGCCGATTTTGTATAACATATTTTAACCGTGGACGCACACTTTCTTTTGGGGAAATTGTTGGAGAAAATTTTTAGCGAAGGAAAATTTAAAATTCCAATTCTGAGCAGAATGAAACTGGTTTAATTCTAAAATTTAATACATAACCATAAAGAAGCTCTTCAAAAAATTTTAAGAAAAAAAATTTTATCTAAAACTAAATAATAAAAACATATACATATGTATATTTAATAAAAATAGCTAACAATAACTAAAATAAAAAATAATAAATTAAATGTATTTTTTTATTTTAGGATATTTCTTTTTAATTTCTTCATTTTTAGCTTAGAATCTTAGTTTTCCATATTGGGATTGTAATTTCTTGTCATTTATCAATTTTGCAAGGTCAAATTTCCAGAAGAAAAATTTTTTATCGGTACAATAATTTTTTAAGTAAAAAAAATTTTAATCTAAAATTAAATAATAAAAATATATACATATGTATATTTAATAAAAATAGCAAACAATAACTAAAATAAAAATTAATAAATTAAATGTATTTTTTTATTTTAGGATATTTTTTTTAATTTCTTCATCTTTAGCTTAGAATTTTAGTTTGCAATATTGGGATTGTAATTTCTTGTCATTTATCGATTTTGCATGAGAAAGTTCGAAGCTCATAGCTAAAAGTCCCACTTTTGCAAGGTCAAATTTCCAGAAAAAGAATTTTTATCGGTACAATAACTTTTTAAAGAATACACATGTATTTAAATATTTTGCGATTGTTTGGTTCTTTCATAATGGCATATTGTCAATAATTATGTGTATATGTATGTATGTAGATGTATAGCGAGCTTTAAGCGTCATTTTTCTGCCGTGTGAATTTTCAATTGCCTTAAAACTATGTTTGTTAAAAAATAAACTGTTATTTTCTTCGAAATGAATTTAAAAAAAAAACATGAAAATAATTACAAATTTAAATTCGAAAGAAAAACCAAAACAACCAGAGCTTTTAGCATATTTAAATTTTATGAAAATTATATATGTATGTACATTTAAAGGTGATTGCATGATAAAGGGAAAGAATCCCCAAAACCCAAAATTTTAAGCTTAAACTAAAAATATAATAAAAAATGCAAATCTAAACTTTCGACACACAAAACAGAAAATATTGGCAAACCAGAAAATACATGTTACTTAACAAACCTCATATTTTCAAACAAAAAAAAAAAAACAATTAAATTTACGAAAATTAAAACTAAAACCAAACAGCAAAATTTACATTTCCAAACATTTAAAATAATATTTTAGTCTAAAAAAATAAAAACAAAAGCTAAATATTGATGCAAAAGCTGCAACCCAAAAAATTCCGATTGATGGTCAAAAATTCTGTAAAAGCAAAAAATACAAGATTAAAAATTATTTCCTTAAAAAAAATGAAAAAACCCTAAGCATGCAACAACTATGCTTTATCTATGAAATTGATTAAATTTCATCATTATCGAAAATATATAAAGAAAAAACAAAAAAGTACACAAAAACACAAAGATACTTAAAAATATAAAAACTCTAAAAATTGTCAAAATAAAAAAACCACAACAACAAAACCAATGTCATCAAGCTTATCTCAAATGAAATAAATAAAAAACCAAATATGTGAAACACAAACAAAAACCATCTGTGAAAGTATACTTGTTTTTTTTTTAGAAATGGAGTTTTAGTCCCCTCCTTTTTTCGCCCATCCCCTTTAGACTGCACGGACCTTTAGTCCACTTTACCTCTTAGACGAAAGAGCTCTCTAGGAACTCTATAGCAACACATTGAAATCGTCGTTAGTTCCGAATCGATTAAGTTTCCCAATCGCGTAGGTTTCTTATGTTAAGCGCTTTGCGAAAGACTCATCGCTGTCAGACAAACTATTAAAATGACAGCGCTGTGTCTAAAGAAAGAATAGTAGAGATAAGGTAGTTCGGAGCCATTGAAACAACCTAAGGGTGCATTCACACAGGAAACTGGGCCGAGCCGAACGGAGCCGTTCCGAGCTTTCAAATGAATATACATACATAGCTAGATAAAAGTGTTCATACAACAAGCTTTTTCAGAAGCATTTTGGAGCTGAAAGCAAAACATTTTTTGTTTTAAGATTTTTATTTTAATGTTTCAGCTTCATGACTCTGATGCGAACAAAAGATCAAAAAGAATTAAACGAAAATCTATTTTTCGAGAAAGCAATTGAAACAAATTGAACCAATATCTTAGCCGCCATTCATTGAAGGTCAGTTTTGTGATATCTTTACGGCCGATTCCTTTCAAAAAGCTCCACTCCGCTTCGTTCAGTATGAACACCAACAGCTCCATTTCGATTGTCCTTGCTTCGCCCGGCTCCACTCGACATTCTGTGTGAACGTACCGTAAGAATATTTTATAGCCTGATGAACGCTCTATGATGACATCAAGCTTGTTTAGAAAGTTTCCTACCATATGCTACATTGGCCAAATTATTTCTTTCCTCTGGTAACTGCGGCTGAGAGCTCGTAAGATCTTGGATGTTTTAGGCTGAGGTTCTAACCAATTTACACCATATAAAAGAGGTAAAAAATACGAATTTTTTTGGCGCTTAATAATAGATAAGGTCGTCTGTGAGCTATAAAAGGTGTTTATGCTTCGTTTCCTGGGTGTTATTTACTTAATAAAACTGCTATGAAATAATTGGGAAGGAACTGTCTTGCAGATGCCGATAGCTAGCAAAATATCTCGCAATTCATAATCGAATGGATTTCACCTGACTCAGTTGGTATAGGAAGTTTAAGTTCAATTTGGAAAGGTCATGGTTCTATGGTTAGAACTCTTTGGATCTTTCAAAACTGTAGAAGGTGATGGTATTTTTTGTACAAATCCACGCTTTCGGGACCATTTTGGTACTAGTTCATGAGTTTTTCGGGACTAGGTCAGGCCTTTTCTGGACTTTTTCATCATTTTTGGGGCCTAGTTCAGTACTTATTTGGGGCCATTTCGGAACTAATTTGTTCTGATAGGAAATTTAATGCCTAAATCTCAGACGGTAGAATGTGGTCAAATGGATTCCCGCAACTTGATCTCGTTTCCTCGGTGAAAGTATGCGGTTCTATGTGGTCGAAATCTCACACCAGTAAATGTGAATAAATGCTCTCATATTTATGCACGGACGTGTCAAAGCTTGTAAATAAAAGAGTAACTACAGTGTTCAGGCCGCAATCTCGACCTGCGCCAGAATATACTTTGAATAGTATTAAAAGGCGCATTTTTAGTTATTTTCTCAGGACTGTTTTGACACTATTTAACTGTTGGCTACGAGAAACAGGACGATGCTGAACTCCTTGCCAGATCACAACAGGATCCAAAGGTACTACTTTGGGACTCGAAAAGTTCAATAAACGCAGAAAGCAGTAAGTATTGGTAAGTTGTAAAAGATCTTGGAAAGGTCATGCAATTTGTTCTTCTTTCAGAGGAAATTTAACTGGTCATAACCGTCGTAGCTTTCACATGTACCGGATGGGTATGTCACCAGAGACCACGATGGCATAGGTCTGTAAGACAGTGAGAAATCTTTCCATGTCCAGTTTTCCGGCCCTGCGAAGCCTGAGACTATTATTTATTTCTGTGAGTTAACACCATCAACATTTCATTATAAGGGAGAGGGTTAGAAAGTGGTCGCAGAATATTTACCTAACTGATGTTCTTATGGGGAAAGTATCAAAATGGTTTATCTAAAAAGGCTCAGGTCAGTTCAGAAAGGGTCGAACGTATGGTTCTATGTTCATAAACACTTCTGAGAATGGATCTTTGCTAGAAGAGATGGCAGAGGTAAAGCTGACGAGGTCCTTAGGTTTCCTCTGTGGCATCATATTATTCAGCGAATTATTAACATAATAAAATTTGTGAACCCTGAATTCACAAAGGGAAGTTCCAATGGACAAACATGCAAAGCGACCATAAAGCTAGAGATTAAAACTTTCCTTCGAAGTTGTTGAAACGAGCAGGATATTGAAAGCGTTGAGAACTTTCTCTCGATACTCGGACAATGTTGGTATTCATCAACACTTTTTTGACCGTCTATGAAACTTAAATTTGTAAAAAAAAAGCTAGGATTTTCAGCGTGTTGTAAGACAATTTTATATGATTTTTCTTTAGCAGAATCGTCGGCTTCTAGCAATTGGTAACCCAATGTGGTCTTTGGATTTATGTATACCTCTATCGGAGACCTGGATGAAAGTCGCAATTACAACTTGATATAATCAACTTAAGGACATCGAACAAAGCTCTACCTAACCACGGAAGCTTTTAATGTTTTTATTAACTCCCATTGCGTACTCAAACTGTCAAAGTCCAGGTCAAGGCCTGCACTACTTGAAATTTTTATGAGTTTAGTTGGTCGAAAATATAATTGGAATGACTGATCAACCCGAAGGTAGGGAAATCTATAATCGGGGTCGATGAATACGAATGAGGAGCGTGGGGTGTTCTTTTGAGAGCTCAAGGGCCAAATTCACGGTGCGTAGTTAACTCAGAATCGGCTGTTAACTACAGATTTTCAGTGGGCCCTAAAGCCCATGCTCCTCATTCGTATTCATCGACCCCGATTATGGATTTCTCTACCTTCGGGTTGATCAGTCATTTGGCCATTATGAAAACAAAGCAATTACGTCGCAACATTATATTTTTGATCAATTTCATTTTTTTTTTTTCTAATTCAAAATTAAAAGAGTTATTAGGCACATTGTTGTAAATTTTTCTTTGCGGAAAAGAAGATATATCAAATTTGACTTAACTTAATGAATAGTTTTGTTAGATAGGTGTGCAAGCCGTCTTCTTTCAACAATATCATCCCAATTATTCTCACTCTTCAAGAATTGTATGAGTATTACGAGATTTGTAGCAATCGCTGTACAGATCTATGTAGAGATTTTTTTTTTTCCAGTGAAATCATTTGTTGCATACTCATAAGCTTACCGACATAATCAAGCGCAGATCCAGAACAAAAAAATGCTGAGCAGTTATCACGATTCGCTGCAGCTGTAATTGCGTCGAGAATTGATGCGCAACAGCGCAATATCGCTGCATTGGTTTTGACGAAGTCACACAAACGAGTCTGCTAACCAAATGCGCCATCGTGTCACCCTAAAAGTATGCGCATTTTTTGTGCTAGAAAAAGTAGATTTTTTAGCCAAAAATATAGACCGATACAAACCATTTGCTTGCACTGATCACAAACATGGCATAGATAGCAGATGATCACGCTAAAAGGCAGCACCGCCGGCAAAGCTACAATGTAATTGTAAGGCGAGCCATAGCCATCCAAACCCAATATAGTCCAATAGACATGGCAGGTGAAGTCGAGCATGTGCCCAAAAATGATGCCGAAAAGTGACCAACCAGCAAAATCATTCAACAGCTGCATTGCCTTAAAGATCAGCGCATAATTCTCTTTGATGGCTAGCAGAAATTCCACAGACTCGAGCTTCTCGTAGTTAATGTCCAACAGTTGATTGGCTGGCGCAGTACGGCACGCTACCACCTGCCGCAACTTACGGCATAGACATTCCAAATAGTGGCGCATAATGCAGGCATAAATTAGCATCTGCAATAGACGCACGCGCAAAGTGATGACAGACCAAGCGGCATGAAAGAAGTAGCCAATATCTTGCAGTAAAACCGAGACCGTCGTAAATACGCATAAGCCCACCAGCGAAAGTAGCATCATGTACACGAATAGTCGACGTAGCCTGCTCACCAGCTGCCGCTTGCGAACGTCACATTTGAGACGCAACTTCAATGACACCTCGATTTCCTGCAACAGCAGCAAGAAGCGGTCATGTTGCGTCCGCTTCCACAGCGCTTCCATGAAGATGAAGAGATGCGTAAACAACTGTGAGGTGTAGACCAAGGTGGCCACCAGCCAAGTGAGCACCAATCCATACTCAATCTCGCGCATACACAAGCCATGCACATAAAGGGTGCAGACCATGAGTGCGAGCGCCGCCAAATACAAGCGTTGCAGCAAGTAGGCAAGGCTTGTGCGCTGCCTAGACCAGGCATAACGCCTGCTGCTGCGTGATTTTGCTACCAGGTGCTTTCGTGGTCTTGAAAGCTTCTCTTTCACAGCGCTCACGTAGATACCGAATACGCCACAGCAACGTAGCCAAATACTCAAGTCTCTTTCCATAATGCTAATGTCTCGCTTGGCAGCTTGCAGGTATATTTGAATGTTTTGAATGACGGAAACAAGGAAAGTCAGAAGCGGTAATGTGTCTTAAGTCATTTGTCATAGAAATTGTATGCAATTAGTCACCTTTAGTTGAGAGTAATTAGCGGTACAATGCGCTTGGACTAACGTAATGGCAATATTTCTTCAAGTAATTAAAGGTAATTTTTTTTCTTGATTAAGAAAAGTAGTGAATTAAGGGAGCAAGTATGCAATTTAATGGAATTTCGTAATATGAAGTTCTTTAGTACTAATTGACCGTTGGTGATTGCATTACCATAATCATTTTTTTTTTTTTGTTCGTAGGAAGGGGAAATGCTTTATGCACTGCCCGGGGTGCTGGTCTCTATACTACCTTCCCCGACTGTAGGACCCCCACCGAAGCGTGTTGGGCTACCCACTAAAACCAAAACTCCCACCGCCCGCGCAAGAATCTCGCATCTGGCACCGCAATTCTGCATGTTTTCAGATGCAGGAGCGCGCTGCTATAGCCTAGCCTCATGGCTTTTATCTTGACTTGCCCGTGCGGTCGTTTCAACCATGTCTGAAGGTCGGCTACAGGATGAGCGTTCATCGAACTTTCGTGCTCGTGTTCCAGTTTTATTGCCACTGCTGTAATAGTTGCTGGCAGGCCCTTGCCGTGGCAGCAGTTCGGCCTATCTCGACACTTAGATTGTAAATCGCTTGTCGCCCGTGAGCAAGTAGCCCCTCTGCTTTAGACCAAAGACATTTGAACCCGGTATTTTTTTTTACTTTCAATACGTCGGCCCATATTTCTGCCTTGTACATGAGCACCGACTGGACTGCTGTCATCAAAAGTTTACTACGGCATGGTTTCGGGCCGCCCACAAACGCCATCAGCCGACTTAGAGCTACCGTACTCTACGCGGTGGTTTTTCACACACTCCATAAATGCGCTCCCAGAATGTGAGTTTATTGCTAACCTCACCCCTAGGTATTTTGTAGACTTACAAGTTGCCACGAGCTGAGGTGCGACCATCATGTTTATAAATGTTGAGATCCGTTTTTCGGTGAGCAGTACGATCTCTGGTTTGGCCGTTAGCCAATTACAAACCGTGATCGCTCATCCATCCACTGATACTACTGAACTAGTTCAGTTTGAGTTGTGCCAGCTGGGTGTTTCTTGCTGTTATGACGAAAGCCACGTCATCTGCGAAGGCGACAAGGAAGGCGCTCTCCGTTATTTAAATACGCATCAGACTACTTACGTGGCGTTTCAGAGGTCTGGGCCAAGTACAAACCCCTATGCCGCTCCAATAGTTTTACGTCTCTTTCTCTGACCTTGTGTTGTGTCGTACAATAGCCAACGGTCTCTGGGGTAATCGCGAAAATATTTAGCAAGTGTGTGGTAAGCAGTGCGCGCTTCCACTCATCAGCACCTGGGTTCAAGCCCTGGTCAAAGCAACATCGCAAAAAAATATAGAAAAAATTCTTAACAGCGGTCGTCCCTCGGCAGGCAATGGCAAACCTCCGAGTGTATTTCTGCCATGAAATAAAAATACCATCGCCGTTCGGAGTCGGCGTCAATTTGTAGGTCCCTCCGCTTTATGTGACAACATCAAGGCGCACGCCACAAGTCGGAGGAGAAGCTCGGCCAAACACTAACATATGTGGAAGCGCCAATCTATTATTATTATTATTATGTTGATACCTTTAATGACCGTTCCAAGGCTTCCAACATGTCGTCCTATCTTGCCGAGTTGAAGGCGTTCTTGACGTCGAGTGCGACTATCAGCACTATTGGCCGTCCCTTCACTGATTGCTCCTATAGTTGAGTGTCCCTTCCTGAAGACATTCTGTCGGGGGGCAAGGACTCTTTTTTTTCTATGACTGACGCCAAGCATGTATTGAGCAGACTCTCCACCATATTGCCTGCTGTGTCTAGCATGCAGAGTGGACAGACCCGGGCCCTAAGGTAGCTGTTATACATGTTAAGCAGGAGAACAGGGCTTGCTCTCGCTGCTAACCTAATTCCCTCCCTAGTATGCCATCGGGGCCAGAGTCTTGCCGAATTTCATGCTTCGCAGGGCTGACCTCAGCTCGTCTGCCGAAAACAGTGGCGCCTTGGCTTGCTCCATAATCATTACTATTGTCATAACTAATACCATAACCAATACTATTACCAATTTCATAACAATTACTATTACCATTGGCATTTCCATTAACATTTCCATTCCCTCATACTAATTACAATAGGCAATGTTTCATTATTCCTACCATTATCATTATCTTTATTAACATTACCTTGAATAATCAGTTAGCATCATCATAACAATTTCCATTACAATAACCAATGCTATTACGACTACTATTACTATTAAAAATACTGTTAACGTTATTCTTAGCATTTACATCCCCTTATACTAATTACCATTTGCTATAGATAATACTACCATTACCATTTAATTACTCTTATCCTTGCCATTACCACTAGCATGATCAATATTATTGCCATTGCCATATCCATTACTCTTACCATTACAATTTCTTTGATCATTAGCATTACTATTTCTAATTTCCATTCCCATTTACCCTAACTATTGCCATTGTCAATAACACTAACATTACCATTACCATTACCAATACAATAACCATCATCAACAAAATTCCCATTACCATTACATTTACCATTTTCGCTACAATTTTAAGTACCATTTTCCACTATTATATAGTGTACATAGTTATTATAGTATATGCAATGAGAGAAAGGAAATTTTGAAAAGACTTTAAACTTGAGGCTCCTGCTATTCGTATACTGCAGTCAGTGCCTTTTACAGGAAATTAGCACAAGGCATACCCATATGTCTTTAAAGAACCGTGACGTATATTGGAGAAACATATAGGAAAGGTATCGACAGCTATTACAAAGGTCGCACCGCACCCTCTCTTTTGGTTTTCTCAAAAAAAAAAAAAACGATTTGATCAAGACGACTAGGATTTTGCCTGGGATTATAAGCAAGGTGTTCGTCTTTAATTTTTTTGATAGTGAAATATCCCCATTGTTACGCGAATAAGAGATTTATCCGATTGAATCCAAAACGAATTCAACCAGCAGCCTGAATTAGGGCAAACCTAAACAGTCAAGCTTAATAAGTGATCGCCCAAATATCGTAAGAGCGGCATTAAGTATTCAATGAGTTTTGGCTCTTCCTGACTTCTAAAACCTCTACAGAAGCCTAATATTTCGTTCTTGATGCACATACGCCTAATGGTACCTTGGCCAGTTTGTGATGCTATGAAGAGTCGTAGGCGTTTTGTAGGTCATCGGAAGCAAGACACAATCGATGTATTAAGATCCATAAATCTATTAGGATTTCGCGTTATCTTCTGTTCATCCTCATTAGCCAATCGTCGAGTCGATTAGTCTTATTTCGTTAACGGAAGTTTCGTCATGGGGGCAGAATTTTCTGACAGTGGGACCAAAAATACTTACCTTGCTGACCCTAGCATCAAATTCGCGAAGCACGGGTTTAATATAGTGTCGGAAACTGCGCTAGTCTGAGAGTGGAGGGAAAGTCAAGAGATGTTGAAGAAGGTGCTTTCATTTGGGCGAGACGGTCGTTGACTGGGGATCCCACCAGAAATCTAACACTGACTTTGAGCATCTTTTCATGGCAGCTGGAGTATACATCAGAAAGTCCCACCTTGATCCTTCCATTGCAACTTTAGTCATTCCGTAGAATCAGAGGCACATTCCCTATAAAAGGTACAGCAATTCGCGTTCGTCTTCTCAACGACTGTAGTGTCTTCAAGCAATATTCAAGGAAATTAGATGGCCATATACGGTTCTGAGATACCCATTGACGACGCAGATAGCTCTGTACCACTTACCACCATTTTGTTATCACGTCGGAAATATTTAAGAAGACGCTATAGCTGTTATTAATTACTTGTGAGACAAGCATTTGTACAGAATTGTACATTTTGGCAGTAACAGTGTGGTGTGTCTTGAATTTTTTACCAAGAAGGAGTTGAGCTCAATAAAAAAGTAAAGCAAAGTAGACCTTCTTAAACTTAATACATCTGCAATAAAAGTCCATACCGAAATCATCACCGCTCGTTGTGCTACTACACCAATGATCCAATCATGACGAACACCAAAAAATACTCTCTGCAAAAGCTGCCGAGATGGAGATAAGGAGCAATTAAATAATTGAACACATTCTCTCTCGTTGTCCGGTCCTACAGTCGGAGCGTATCAAGCACTTGCGATTCAGTGCTTTTTGGCACTCTTGGAATTTTTCGTCGTTTTACAATTGTTCAGATTTTTTCAAGAGCTTTAGAGGATTTTCGTATTTTGTACTGGCTTTTAAAAGACATTTCAGGCCTCTTTGAGATTTTCAGGAATTTTCACTAAATTTTCTTAGGAGCTTGTAAGAATTTACGTATTTTGTTCTGAATTTTTCATGACGTTTCAGTTCTTTCTGATACGTTTAGGAATTTTTCGTCGCTTTTAGAAAGTCCCAAATTGGTTTTTTGAGGACGTTTCAGAGGCTTTCAAGACTTGTAGGAATTACTCGTCGTTTCAGATCTGTTTCCATTTTTTCAGGTGCTTTTGAGGATTTTCCCGTTTTGTTCTGTGTCTCCTTCAGGAGCTTTTGAGGATTTTCGTATTACTTTCGGGGTTTTTCCAGGACGTTTGAGGGCTTTTCGACACTTTTATGAAGTTTTCGTAGTTTCAGAATTTAACGGTGATCGTATTTCCTTAAGAATTTTTCAGGAAGTTTCAAGTCTTAGGAATTTTTCATATTTTTAGAATAGTTCCTATTTCTTTTTCAGAAGTTTTTGAGAATTTTCGTATTTGGTTCCGGATTTTTATGGAGGTTTCCGGGCTTTTTCAACCAGTTTGGAAATTTTTCGTTGTTTTAAAACTGTTTCTTACTTTTTTCAGGAACTTTTGAGGATTTTCGTACGTTTTAGGCACTTTCAGGGTATTTTCAATAATTTGTTTTAAAACTGTTTAGAACTTTTTTAGGAGCTTTATGGGGCTTTTTCGCAATTTTTATGGATTTTATCAGGAAATTGCCAGGATTTTCGCCGCTTTTAGGTATTTTTCGGCAGCTTTACGGTTTCTTTAGAGATTTTCCAGGACTTCAAAGAATTTTTTCAAGACTTTTCGAACTTCCGAAAAAGGAAGGAGTGAAACAAGTAGTGCTTTTGCGAACGGAAAGATCATTGCAAAAGTAATCTTGGAGCGCTTAAGGGAACATCTTAATTCGACTATCGACAACTCTTGGCCGGGTTTCCGCGCGTGGATCGCCTTCACAGACTATATTAACACAGTGAGAATCATCAACGAGCAGTGCGCCAAGTTCAGAGCTGATCTGCATTTAATGTTTGTCGCTTTCGAAAAGGTCGATATTGTTGTTCATAGAGAGAGAGAGAGAGTTGGACTGAGTCGCAGAGGAGTCTCCGAAAAATCCTAGCTGTTATTAAATCTGCATACGTACATACGATGGAGCTACTTCACAAATGAAAGCTGTTTGAGATATTCCAAGTTTTCAGCAGGGCTCGATAAGGCTGCATACTCCCATTCCTTTTATTTACTGCCAACTGCCAACTTCGGTGGTCCATGCCCAGTTTACTGCAGCACATTGACTACGCTGACGGCATATGTCGTTAATCTGTCTAAAATGGGCAACGCACCACAGAGCAGCTAAGGCGGCAGGCCTGAGAAACAACTTTGATAAAGCCAAAGCTCTACGTACGCCACGGAAGTATAGTGGCGGCGTATTAGTCGCTAACCAAACTCTACAGATATTGAGGAATTGTACATACCTTGACAGCGAAGTTGCCCTTAGTGGCGGCATAGACGAAGAAATTGGCCGCCGTATAAGTAAAATTAGAGCGGCCATTGGTGCGATGTACACGTTGCGGTGAAACAACAATCTGATTTCCAGCTTAAAGATAGGAGCTTCAAGTCCAATGTGGCCGCGATGCTGGTGTATGGCAGCTCCACCTGGAATGTGACTACTGCAATAACCCGGCCTTCATAACAAATTTCTTGGAATGATACTCCGAATTGTTTTCCCTAAACCAATCTCAAATGAGGAGGTACTCAGAAACTGTAGCATGGAGCCCCATTACATCTGAATTCAAAGACAGAAATTGAAGAGGTAATGCCACACTTTGCGCAAAGAAGACGGTAGTATTGCAATAACGGTCTTGGAATGAAATCCCCCAATCGGCAGAGGCAGACCTCCCGGCAGACCGCGTGAAAGGAGGAGAAAAACATACGATTGAGAGGCGAAGCAACTCGGGCTAAGCTGGCAGGAGCACAAAGAGATTTCCAGAAACAGATCCAGATGGAGCGCAGGCCGTATGTCCTGCTTGGGATTAAATGAAGCAGAAGAAGTTATCTATATTTAACTTCCATTGCTTTAGGAAAACCTTCTCGTTGGCCTTCGTATTGCAGAGCTTTTCGAAAATCTTCATATTCTTCTTTATGTACGCTCATATTCTTAGATTCGTATACAATTTAGAACGAAAAGGACCTTGCTTGCAAGCGTTCTTTTAAAACCGTTTTTTTTACTTTTCAGACTGCTTCACCAAAGCGATATATTTTGTATAGTTCCCAAATGTAAAAGTAATAAAATTTACCACCAGCTTTCGTAAGTATAATCGTATTTATGCATAGCTTATCCAAATCGATTTATCATTGTCACTAGCAATTAATAATACACTCGGCCATCAATTCGCCTGTCAATCATATCAAATACTATTAGCTCGCCGCTTTAAATGCACTTAAACGCTGCAAGGCAGCGCAAAATGGAGCAACAACTACGCAGTTGGTTGCGCTTCTGTGTTTACTTTGGCATATATTTAGATGCAACGCCAAGCACTTACAGTAATAATTCAACTAATTGCATACAATTGAACTCCACCATTTGCATTACGGCTAAACAATCGCCAAATCGCCACTATACGCTACAACGCTGTTATAATTGCTTACTGTGCTCTATCAGTTCCGCTTTATTTGTGGGCAGCATCTATTGGCACCCCTTTCCAGAGGGCTTAACACTCAATTGGATAGCGATTACTATACTCTTCACAACAAGATACATCGCAAATTTACTTATACTCTTGGACGCAGTGTGGAAGCAGCGACAGCATGAGACCTTCCTCTTGTTACTACAAGAGATCGAGGAGTCATTCCGTTTGCGTCTGAGTTGGAACGCGCGTAGCTTTGCGCTGCTAAAGCAATTGAAACGCTTTCTCATCTACCAACTAGTGCTATCCGTGATAGGCCTACTGCCTTTCATGGTGGCCACTTTTGTTTCAGTGGACTATGGCGGTTACTTTTGGCGTGGAGTGTGGTTCATATGCACCGCACGTGTACGCACGCTCCAGCTGCTGGTGTATATGCAGATTCTGCGTCACTTTTTGTTTGGTTTGTGCGCGAAGTTGGAGCAGATTGTGGCCTATCGGATGGCACCAAGTCGGCAGTTGTTGGACATGGACTATGGCCGACTTGGTACGATGGCGTATTTCTTGGCTGTCAGAGAGATTTATGCGTTGCTCGATAAGGCATTTCAGCTGCTAAATGATTTTGCTGGCTGGTCGCTACTGGGCATTATGACTACTTTTGTGCTCGATTTGAGCTCAAATTTCTATTGGATGCTGCAAAGTTTCGATAATTTTCGTGGACGCCGCTATTACTACTTGGTCGATTTGTGGTGGTTCATACCGGTCGCCACATATGTGTGGTATTTGTGTTATTTGTGCGATAGTTGCAAGCAGTTGGTACTATATTCACCTTTCACTATATTGGCAAATTTCTAAAGGCAATCTTGCCCTTTCTTACAGGGACGCAGAGTGGCGCAATTATTGAGCAAAATTATTTTGTTGAGCTCAGCGAGATCGGGTGTTCATTATCGCTTAGTGTTGCAACAATTTTCCATGCAATTGCAGCTGCAGTGCATTGAAGTATCAGCGCGGAGTTTCTTTGTTCTGGATTTGCCCTTCGTCATGTCGGTAAGCGCCTGCCTGTATGCAACGATTTTTATAATCCTAATCCACTCTTTGTAGATTTCCACTGCCATGGCTATGCATTTGGTGATACTTATACAGTTTTAAGCCGAATATAAACAGTTTCAACTTCTAATCTCCATTATTTCGCATGCGATTTAGCCGTGATTAATAATTTTTGGTTTACCGCTACATCGAAGACATCTTTAATGACATGTCACCAAGGTGGTCTTGCATACGTCTTTTACATGTTAGCTAATTTTAGGCATAAATATTTATACATTCAGGACATCATATGTTATGTTGTGTGATTTTTATATAAGTTTCAGCTTATTTTTGTTGAAAAATTATTAAAAGGTTTATAAACATTCATATATCGTCGCCTGGATAAAAGATTGTCGTAAGCGCTACTTTGACGATTTTTAGTTGTGTTTTAAGTCTCTTCGCTCATATTTTTATTAAAAATAATAGTAGTCTATTTTTTGCCATTTTAATACATCGCAACATTTTAGGCGATCTTTTCCCGATATTGTCTATGCTCAAATTGACCTAAAAATAAATTTAATAAATTTTTAATCCTAGTTTTATTTTCGAATTGCAGCTAAACACTCAGGGCCGGTTGCTCAATGTCAAACATCCTTATCGACAGTGAGTCAATAACATCGATAACGATTGACATTAGGAATCATCTAGTATCCAGAATAAAACGATTTTAAAAGATCACGCAACTTTATGAGACTTTTTCAGAACAATACTAAAACTTGTTCAATGTTTTTCATGAATTTTTTAAGATTTTCTTCGAAAAGTTCTTTTTTTGCGGAATTTTATATTCTTCTCGATATATTTTCATGATCTTGCTTATCTATATATGATATATATATATGATATAATGGTTTTTTTCGGGACGTTCAGTGCTTTTTAAAATGTTTCGATAATTTTCGATAAGTTTTCCGTAGCTTACTGTTAAACATTTTTTAAGAATTCTGGTGGGTTTTTAGCGTTTCGCACTTTCAGTGCTCCCTCTGACGTTTGCGGATTTTGGCAAAATTTTATTGGGACTGATGAGAACGCTCAAAATATTCTCGAAACTTTTTTGTTAGTGTTCAGAAATTTTCAGCAACTTTCGGAATCTTTTATGTTTCATTTTGGAATTCCTTCAGAAGGTTTCAAGAGTTTCTTCGATATCTTTTCGGCACCTTTCTTAATATTTTAGGGACTGCTACCAAATTGTACCAAAACTTTTCAGATTTCTTAAGGCATTTCGGACTTGTAGCGATTCTTTTGCTGGGCTTCTTTGGCTTATTCTGACATTTTTCGGGGCGTATTGCACTTTTCGGCTTGCTCTCGGAACTTTTCGATTTTTATGTACTTTAATTACCTTCGGATTTGTTTTCAGCAATGTTAAGAATTTTTCATATTTTGTTCTGGATTTATCAGTATATTTTAAGAGCGTTTGAAATTTTCGTGATTTCCTCAGAACTTTTCAAAAACAATTTCTTAAATTTACAGAAAGATTAGTATTTTTACAAAATTTTTCAGAATTTATCCATTTTTATTTTAAGTGCTTTTAGCCTTTTTCCTAACTTTTCGGGATTGCGTAATCTATGCTTTTTCTGGGATTTTTCAACAATTTTCATGTTCAGCTATTTATTTACTTAAATCTTATCATTGCAAAGTTTTCTCGAACCATTTCTCAAATTTGACATTTTTCGGGACTTTTCACTTTTTTGGGAATTTCTTGGCTATGAGGCTTTTTGGTAGCTTTAAATTTTTTTTTTACTTTCTCGTTGTTCTTTTTTTCAACCTCCATTTTTTGGTCCTCATAGCATTTCCCGAAACTTTTGGGGAACTTTCAAAATATTTCGGAAACATTTCGTGACTTTGTCCAGATTTCGGGGTTTTGTTGACTTTTTCGAAACTTGCAGCAGGGAACTTTTAGGGACTTTTAAAAAAAAATCGGATGTGTTTGGGTGCGTTGTTCCATTTTGGTCCTTATTTTTTCGGGTTTTTAAAAATATATCAGAATATCAGTTCTTTTTTTTTTTTGGATTACTTCTCATAACTTTTCGGATTTAAGGGAACCTCAACATACTTATTTGCTTAAGTCCGATCATTCGATCATGAGTTTAGTGAAGTTTTTTTTCTTAAAAATTATTTTTTATAATTTATTATTCACTTTTTTAATTCTGCGAATTTTTAAAAACTTGAAAAAATCTCAAAATTTTTCGAACTTTACAAAATATTGGCGGAACCTTTTGGGATTTCGTCAAACTCTGTTCTTGATGGGTTTGGAAGCTGTTTCAAAGCATTTCAGAATGTTCTCTTAATTTTTTTGATTTTATGGGATATTTCGCTTTCTTTGCGTTTTTTCGGGACTTAGGGTTGTGTGCGACAATATTGACGATATACTTCGGATTTTTTTATGAAACATATCTTTCATTTATTCAGACATCTTTTAGAACTTTTCGGGTCGAACAAGAAATTTTCATGATTTTTTCAACCTTTTTTCAATGTTTTCGTACCTTGTGTTTTCGAGGTATGTAAGCATTTTTCGATATATTTTGGGCCTTTTCTCAAATTTTGAGGGTCTTACCAGATTTTTGGAGATACTTTTTTACTCTTTTCGAGATTTTCCGAACATTCCGATTTTGTTTAATATTGTAGCATTTTGATGTTTCATTATTTCTGCATTTTTTGAACTCACAGTGATTTTTTCGCCAGTTTTCTTATATTTTTTGGAATAAATTGCATTTTCTTGTAATTTTCGGTGCATATTACGATTTTTTTGAATTCTTTCTGAAAGTTTTTTTTAAGTTCTTTAATTTATTTAGGGTTTTACACTGAGCATGTATTGAAGGAAAAACGTTAGCGTATCGATTACATTCTTACAGCTCTCTGGTAGGTTCATATGAAATCACTCATATTCTTCAATTTACCTGTATATGCTCATTACAAAATTTCTTTGATTTTTTTACATTTATTAGGACGAGCCGTATGTCCTCCTGGCAAATTTTTATGATAGAAGTTGGATTTATTAAAGTTTTATACATCAAACATTAACTTATTTTCTACAGAATTGCAGCATGATGTTAGCTACAACGTCGAATTATACCAGCCTACAATTTTCAATGTGCCGTCGCGCAAAACATTGCCGCCAACCAAGTCCAACCAGAACAACAGGAATTGCACAAGTATAACCAAACTGTTGGCTGTCACATGTATGATCTGAAATCGAATGAAATAAATGGAGCGAGATAATTAAATATTCTTGTGAGTATATCTCACTTTACGTACAGTCATCAGTAGCTGGCAATCCAGAGTGAAGAAATTCTGTGCCGTTACTTCAATGCGTTGTAGTTGTAACTGTGAGCAAAATTCATTCAATAACAGACGATGAGATGCCAAAGACACAGTGTAACTCGAAATTTTTATCTTATTCAATAAGTGGTTTATGTTGGAGCCCTAAAAGTATGCAGCATTTATTTAGCAATTTTTTTGGGAATAGTTTTCCGTCACCCACCGTTGCTTTGCATTTCTCACACAAAAAACACAAGTACCAAATGATCACCACAAGCGGTAAGAACGTTAGCGGGCCTGCAATAAAATAGTAACGCCGATTGGGAAATCCATTTACGCTCATCAGCGTCCAATAAATGTTGCAAGTGGCGTCAAGCATGTAGCAGATGACAATCCCGAAGAGTGACCAGCCTGCGAAGTAATTTAGTAACGCGAATGCCTTGCAAATGCTGGTATAGATCTCCTTGACAGCTAACAGACATTCCAGAGACTGCTGCTGCTCACATTCTTGATTCAACCTGATTTGCTGTGGTGACAGCCGATAGGCTACAATTTGTTGCAACGTCACGCAAAGACACGCCAGATAGTGCTGTAGTAAGCGCACGTAGACCAAAATTTGGATGATGCGCACCCGTAAGGTGAGTATAGACCACAAGCCATGCCAAAAGAAGCCAATGAAGTCGAGCCAATGGGAAGTAATTATGAAGAACGCAAGTGGAAAAAAGGAGAACACAAACAAGTTGCAAATGAAGTGTTGTAAGTGCGGGACAGGCTTACGCACATCCTGCCGCAAACGCAACTTGAACGAGGCTTCTAGCTGCTCGAGTAGCTGTAGAAAAGCGGCATGCTGTGAGCCTCTAAAAACTGATTCCATTATTATAAGAATATTTGTGCACAGCTGAATAGTGTAGATTGCCAATGTAGCTACCCAGGTGAGTGGTAGTGTGGGTACGATGTCAGATCCGAGGAGAGCGTGTACGTAGAGTGCGCAGATAGTTAGTGTTAAGAGGCCACTGTAGATACACGTAATATGGTTGAAGCGCGTGCTGTTCAAGCTGAAACAAAGTGGGCGCTTATGAAAAGATGCTGGTACAAAAGTTTTCACTTCGATGAGGCGGCTCTTAGGCGGTGGTATATAAATGCCAAAAAGTATGCAGAAACGGAGCAGAAAGTGCAGTATTCGATCCATTTTAGACGGAGGAGAGCAACTGACTTTTTATTTTTTTACATTGAAAACATTCAGCTGAATCTTTTGTGGTATAGAAAAGTGCGATTTTTGTTTGTGTTAGTGTCTTTGTCGTCTACTCAACGAATGAGCTGTTTATCGCTCACTGCTATCTAAAACCAATTATTCTAAATGCATACCCACAAAATGTATACACTTTGCTACGATTGCATACACTTTGCTACGTATCCGTGCATGAGTCATATAACCTGCTCTTTATATACATATTTATTTCAGCTAATGGTAATGAGCTGAAGCTGGAGTCAATATTTCGAAGTCTCCGCCCAAAACACCAACTCCACGCCGAAATTGTCGGCCGTCTGGTGGCAGCTGTGGTATATTAATTCCGCCTGCTGTTTATTGCTTTCAGCCTTGTCTCGTTCGTCGCATTTCCGTGTTCTGCGGTGATGTCAACCTTACATTTCGCGAGAACTTCCAACATTTGGATAGAGTTAGATTCTCTTTAGAGGTACTCCTACCTCAGGTAAATCGGTCGCCTATTTTTTTCTGCGGTGTTATTACACACTCTGCCATCTCAAACCCAGCATACGTCCCATTGCGTTGAAAGCATGGAAATCTTAATTCCACAAGAGGATTTTATGAAATACATAAAAGTACATAAATACGTATGTACTACTTAACAATAATATTGCAGCATTATGAAGAACTAAAGGACGAAACCCCGATTCAAATCATACTAAGTAAGTTGCTTACTTTTTGGCGCCGCGCTCTTTCCTTATCCCCCAACTAGGCCAGGCTCACTGGCGTGCTGCGCTAATTTTATTCGTTGACCTCAGCAATGAAATTTGCCACCAGCTGCAGTATATTTATAGCCTTTCACAGTTAACATGCCAAATCGATTTTGTATTGTCATTAGCAATTAATAATACAATCCACCATCAAAACGCCTGTCAATCGTATCAAATACTGTTAGCGCGTCGCTTTAAATGCGCTTCAAAGTTTCAAGGCGGCGGGCAATGGAGCAACAGCTACGCAGTTGGTTGCGCGTTTGTGTTTACTTTGGCATATATTTAGATGCAACGCCAAGCACTTACAGTAATAGCTCAACTAATTGCATAAAAGTGAACTCTACCATTTGCATAGCAGCTAAACAATCACCAAATCGCCACTATACGCTACAACGCTGCTATGCTTGCCTACTGTGCGCTGTCGGTTCCGCATTATTTGTGAGCAGCATCTATTGGTACACCTTCCCCCATGGGCTAACATTCCATTTTATACCGGTTGCTATACTCTTCACAACAAGATACATCACAAATTTGCTTATACTCTTGGACGCAGTGCGGAAGCAGCGACAGCATGAGACCTTCCTCTTGTTGCTACAAGAGATCGAGGAGTCATTCCGCTTGCGTCTGAGTTGGGACGCGCGTAGCTCTGAGCTGCTAGGGCAATTGAAACGCTTTCTCATCTACCAACTAGCGCTATCCATGCTCGGTGTACTCCCTTTCATGGTGGCTTCTTTTGTATTAGTGGACTATGGAGCTTACTTTTGGCGTGGACTGTGGTTCATATGCACCGCACGTGTACGCACGCTCCAGCTGTTGGTGTACATGCAGATATTGCGCCACTATTTGTTTGGTTTGTGTGTGAAGTTGGAGCAGATTGTCGCCTTTCGCGTGGCGCCAACTCGGCAGTTATTGGACATGCTAGAGTATGGCAGACTTGATACGCTGGCGTATTTATTGGCAGTCAGAGAGATGTATGCGTTGCTCCACAAAGCATTTGAACTGCTGAATGATTTTGCTGGCTGGTCGCTACTCGGTATCATGACTTCATTTATGCTCGATTTGGGCTCAAATTTCTACTGGATGCTGCTAAGTTTAGATAATAATGGCGTACGTCGCTTTTACTACTGGGCCGACCTGTGGTGGTTCATACCGGTCGCCACATATGTGTGGTATTTGTGTTATTTGAGCGATAATTGCAAGCAGTTGGTACTATTTTCACCTTTCATTATATTAACAAATTTCGAGAGATAATCTCGGCCCTTTCTTACAGGGACGCAGAGTGGCACATTTACTAAGCAAAATTATTTTGTTGAGTTCAGCGGGAGCAGGCGCTCATTATCGCTTAGTGTTGCAACAATTTTCCATGCAATTGCAGCTGCAGCGCATTGAAGTGGCAGCGCGGGGTTTCTTTGTTTTAGATTTGCCCTTTGTCATGTCGGTAAGCGCCTGCCTGTATGCAATGATTTCCATAATTCTAAAAGAGTAAACATATTTATCAACACTTTGTAGATTTCCACTGCCATGGCTATGCATCTGGTGATACTTATACAGTTTTAATCTGCTCTGAATACGTCTGAGTGTTCGCTGTCCAGCATATTTTTCTTAAAAAATATTAAAAGCTTTTTTGTCTAATTTTTCGTAACTTGCGTGCGCTGATGAAAACTTAGATGACCTTCCACCGGTGCTGCCTTAAATATGACATTTTCGTTTGATTTCATTTCTAGCAAAATGTTTTTTGAATTTATAAAAAATTAATCGACTCATAATTTTTCACGTTTTTTCTTCAGAATTTTTTGGGAGTTCTTCGGGACATTTTGAAACTTTTCGGTTCTTTTTCTCCGAGAAAAAGTTTTCGAGTTTTTTTTGTAATTTTTTTCCGAAGTTTTTCCTTTTTAACCTTTATGGACTCGTTCAGAATTTTTTTCTGGACGTTACTGATTCCCCGAGATCTTGTCTGAGAGCCTCTCTGAATTTTTTGGGGATGTTCTTATTGAGCCTGCGGAACATTTTGGTTTTTTTTTCATGTAATTTTGGAATTTCGTCAAATTTTTCGCAGCAGTTTTTGGATATTTTCTAGACTTTTTGCGTCTTGTTTGTGTTCTTTCGGGAGTTATTGATAATTTCTAAAATTTTTCTAAAATTTTTAGAGAACTTCCAAGACTTATTCAGTTCATTTCTAGATTTTTCGGCATTAGTCTTGACTTCCAAAACTTTTCGAATTATTTCAGGCAGTTTGGACTTTTGAGGACTTTCGAAATTTTTTTTAAACCTCTCTGATTTTTTTCGGGATTACCCGAAGCTTATGAAACCTTTTTTCAGAACTTTACTGTATTTCAAGTCGCTTCAGATTTTCACAGGCGTTTTTCGAAAGATTTTCAAATTTTTAAAGTTTTCTGAGACAAGCCTCGGAATTTTTCTTGAATATTCGTTTTCTATGTGGACTTCTCGGCATTAAGGATTTGCAAGACTGATTTTTCAATAATTTTTCACCACCTACCTGTATTTTTTTTCTCGACTTGTGGAAGTTTTCGAAATTTTCTCAGAAGTTTTCTGTTTTTTCGGAATGCTTACAGTCGTTTTCGGAATTTTTCGTATTTACTTGTGTGGGCTACGGGAATTTTCGGGAATCGGGATTTTTTCGTCGAGGACTTTCAGATTCTCTCTCGGAATTTTTCGTGATTAAATTTGTTTTATGTGGTCCTTTTCTGGAATCAGTATTTTTTCAATATCTTTCGGCCTCTTTGGAATACTGAAATATTTTACTGCCCTTGCGGATATTATCGGAACCAAACTCGGCATGATTTTGGCAGAGCTTTTTGGAGCTTTTCGTTTCTTACTCGCATCTCTTCGGGGATTTTCTCAGGCATTTCGCACTGCTATGGTTTTTCTTAATTTCTTTCTGGAGCACTAGGTGTTATTTTAATACTTAATGAGAGTCGCACCTTTTCACTTTCATTTCATTTCATTTATTGGTTTATCCTAACACAAAAATTTTCGGAATTTTATTCAGGATGTTTCGGGATTTATTGGGGAGCTTACGGAATATTTACGTTTTTCAGGACTTTTTGGGATCTTAAAGATTTTTTTCTTGACCTTTTTCCGGGGTTTTCGAGATTTTTCGTAATCTTTTGCTCCTCATTCGGGACTATTCACGTTTTTTTTCACCGTTACACGCTTCACAAAGCCTTTTTAGATTGCTTTTTGCCCCTTTCTAAACCTTTTCGATATTTTATTGTACTTTTTCACACGGCATGGTGTAAATATTTTTGGGACTTTTTCCGAAGTTTCGCATTTCTTCAGGAGCATTCGGAATTGTTCGATTTTTCTATGGGATTTTTTGGTATTTTTTAAGAACGTTTCTAACGTGAAGAAATTTTCCAGACTTTTTTCAGTGTGTTTGGGATTTTTCTAGGAGCTCCCAGAGTTCATTAAAATTTCTTCCAAATGATTTTCAAAAGATTTTAGATTTTTTCATGATTTTTCGAACTTTAAGGGATTTTCGATATATATTCTTAGAACTTTTCGAAGTTCTTTCGAAACTTTCCAGGGCGTTAGGACTCTTTTCGAGGGCTTTCAAAATTTGTAAAAAAAAGTTTGGCAACTTTGGGGCTTTTTTGTGTATTTTCGGACTTTAGGGTATTTTTTAAATTATCCTGGAATTTTTTTCAAAACTTTCAAAAGCTCATCGAAACTTTTTTAAGAGCTTTCGACCTTTTGTGTATTACAGTGGAAACTTTTTGGGATTTTTTCGAAAAATTTTCATTTCATTCATATATTTAAATCTTAATTTGTTACTTTCTGTTTAAAAATTATCAGGCCAATTTATTTGTATATTGAAACTCTAAATATAACCCGAATGTTTGTTTATTAAAATGAACACTATTTCCGACCAACACACTGATACGATCGATCTACTGTCTAACAAACCATAAACAAAACTGTCAATCACTATAAGAACGCATGTAGTGTGGCTATTGATTGGAAACAACAACTAACCGCAGTCTATTTTAAACCCGCAATGGATCAACAATTGCACGCTTGGTTTCGGTACGCTGCGGTCTTAGGAATTTACTCGCGAGACGCGTCCACAACTATCCCCATAATTCATGGCATTCAGCCTATTGAAGCAAACTCTAAACGTCGACTGCGCTGTGTTGCGCGCCGCAGCAGAAGCTTCAACCTACAACGCTTCTGCATCTCTATGCAACTACCATTGGTACTCATTTTTTATGCGCATGGCGTGATCTGGCGGCAACGTTTACCATCTACCATGCTCACATGGTTTGTGGCCACCATACTCTTCACTTCACAAGCCATGGCCAACTTCCTGATTATCTACGAAACGCTGTGGAAGCAGCAGGAGCACGAGACCTTTCTCCTTCTGGTTCAACAGATTAGTGTGTCTTTCAGGCTGCGTCTACGGCAGGACACTGTTGAACGGAATTTCTCAACGAACTTACGTCGCTATCTTTGCTATCAGCTAACACTTGCATTCAGCGGTATTTCTCTCTTCCTGTTGTCTACACTATGGCTGCAATATGTCGGCTATTTTTGGTATGGCCTATGGTTCATGACCACAATGCGTATACGCATTATTCAACTTGTGATCTACTTGCGTGTGCTGCATCACTACATGGAATGCCTTTGCGTGAAGTTGCGTCAAATTGTAGCCTACCACACAGCGCCCACGCGTGAATTGTTGGACATCAACTATGCGAATCTGCAATCGCATGAATACCTGCTCGCCATCAAAGAGATTTATGCGCTGCTCTTCGATGCATTTCAATTGTTAAACAAATTCGCCGGCTGGTCGCTGCTTAGCATTGTCACTTGCTATATGCTGGATATCAGCTGTAATATATACTGGACAATATTAAGCTTAGAGGGCTATTCCTCGCGACGTAATTTCTACTTGGCTAGCTTGTGGTGGCTTTTGCCTATGATCGCGGTGGTGTGGCATATTTGCCGGTTGTGTGAGACTTGCAAGCAGCTTGTATGGTTAAAAGTTTAATATTCTTTGAAAACTCTATACAAAAACATTGCATATTTTTAGGATCGTTCACTAGCCCACTTATTAAGCAAAATATTGATTAAAAGTACGGCTGCTTCCTTGGCAACTTATCGCCGGGCATTACATCAGTTTACTATACAGCTGCAGCTGCAGCGTGTCGAGGTATCTGCAAAGCATGTCTTCATTTTAGATGGGCATTTGCTGATGTCGGTAAGCTTGAGAGTGTGCTTTGGTATTGTTTAGAAAGATTGTGTTTTCTTTTATTCTCCTTTCAGATTATCACAGCGATAGCTGCGTATCTTGTTATATTAATACAGTTTTTGTACTCTTAAATTATATTTATAAACTCAGTTACAACTAAAGATCTATCACAAAATTATTCATAAATTATAATGTGTGTATAAGAAATCATGTAAATCTTTTCGCCAACGTACAGTAAACCGGTCAAAATTATTTGGTGTGTTTTTCTGATAAGTAATGAAAGAAAGCACGAAACTTAATCATAATTAGGCATTTATATGAGAAAAAAATACTAATTACATTTATCTTAGGTTCGTTTTCGTGAAATATTCATCCATCGAATACCATAAGTCTACAAAAAACCTTCTCCACAAAAATTCGAAAACGGCATTCGTATTTATTTGGGCATATTTAGATCGGCGAGTTCGGATATGCCCTCCGTTTTTTCAGATTGGCTCCCATTTACGAATAATTGTGAATTGTGTAAATTTTTCAGCTTCTAAAATTTTGATGCTTTCTCAAATTAAATGAAATCAATAACTTAGAAATATAAAAAAAAAGAATGGAGTAAAGTGTGTTAAAGACCCATACGTTCTCGTCGAAGCTGAATAGAGAGTGTTATTGTCCAGTTGCATAGTTCATCTAAAGATATTCCGTGATCACTGAAATTTGAGGACATATAAATCAGTAAATCGCGGTACTCAGCTCCGACGAAAGCATTTGAGCATCGAGCGCACTTTTCCTCATTCGTTTTCTAATAATATTAAGTTATTTTTACTGATAAAGAAAGCAGTAGGAAGAAACTAGCGGAGCATCGGGTTTTTTCACCAGATCTTTGACAAATAATATTCGATCAAACTATCAGATTTTTAATTATGCCAGCATCGACTCTCCCTATAATTAACCGTTGAACATTTCTGCTTGGAATATCTTTTGAAGGATCTTAAACTTCGACTTTAAATAGCGGAGAAAGGAGACGTTGGCGAACAATTTTATAACAGAGGTTTATTTCCAAGGATCCAAAATATGTTTATCCCTATAAAAGAATATTGCCCGACGAGACCCGACAAGCATCAAAATGACTGTTATTTATTTGAAATTTCTGCTATTAATAGGCAGCTCTTAGGCCGTGGTACAAAAATGCCAAAAAAAATGCAAATACGGAGCAGAAAGTGGAGTGTTCGTTCGATTTTAGATGGAGGAGAGCAACTGACTTTTTATTTTTTTACATTGAAGGCATTCAGTTGAATGTTTTGTGGTATAAAAACAGTGCAAATTTGTGTTTGTATTAGTGTTTTTGTCTTCTACTCAACGAGGAGCTGCGTATCTCTTACTACTATCTCAAACAGGATATTATCAAAAACCAATTAAACAAAATGCATACACTTTTCCACGAGTGGAGAATTTACCACAACGCTCAGCCGAGTTTATTCTTGGCCGGCGAAATGAAGCAAGCACTACGTATTTGGCTACGCGTCTGCCTATTCTTTGGCATTTACGTAAAGTCAACGCAAGACGACGCCGACAACGACAATACTCCAGAAAGGAAGCGCAAATACTTTCGAGCAGCTCCAAATCGCAAGCATTCAAACTGGTTGGTCGCTCGCTGTAGATGCATCTTTCGCCCGCAACACCTCTATATTTCCCTGCTAACATTAATGCTCTGCACGCTTTACGCGCACGGCATCCACTGGCGTCGTAGCGTACCTACACTGCAGCTCACCTGTATCGTCACAGTTATACTCTTCACTTTCCAGCTAGGCACAAATCTGCTTATTATCATGGAAGCAGTTTGTAGACACTCCCAACACACCGCTTTTCTACAGCTACTCGAGCAGATCGAAGTTTGCTTCAAGTTACGTCTGCGGCAGGATGTGCAGAAGTCGGCGCTGCTGAAAGACGTGTACTTCCTCACCGGCAGCTTGGTTGCGTTTTCCTTAATCACATTTGCACTCTTTATGGTAACCTCATTCTGGATCAACTACATTGGCTTCTTTTGGCATGGGCTTTGGTCTATACTCACCTTGCGTGTGCGTCTCATACAACTCTTAATTTACGTGCGCATACTGCAACACTATCTGCAGTGTCTTTGCGCCAAGTTACAGCAAATTGCTGCCTATCGTTTGGCTCCACAGCGCCAAATGTTGGATATCACCTATGTGTCCTGCCGTAGACTGGCTTCACTTGAATACCTGCTGGCCATCGGGGAGGTTCATGACCGCATCTACAAGGCGTTTGCGCTATTGAACTACTTTGCTGGCTGGTCAGTGTTCGGCATTGTCATCTGCTATATTTTTGACATGACTTGCAATATCTATTGGATGCTACTCAGTTTGGATGGATTCCCAAATCGGCAGAACTACTACATGGCCGGTCCGTTGACATTTGTGCCGCTTGTTGTAATCATGGGCTATTTGTGTTATCTGTGTGAGAAGTGCAAAGAATTGGTATGCGCCGTAAAACTATGCTTGAAATATTTAAAAAAAATGCTGCATAATTTTAGGGTGGCAACATAGCCTATTTAATAAGCAAAATAAAAGTGTTGAGTTCCATGGAATATATGGCTTCCTATCGCCTAGTTTTGCATCGTTTTTCGGCACAACTAAAATTGCAACGAATCGAGGTAATGGCACACAATTTTTTCATCTTGGAACTGGGGCTTTTGAAGAGTGTACGTGAGTTTAGTAATTGTTTTAGAACATTTTTTATCTAAAATATTAAATAAAAGACGAATTTCTTTTTACAGATTCTCGTCCTGTCAATAACAAATTTGATAATGCTAACACAGTTTTTAAATTTAGAGCTGGAGTGGTTGGCCCTGGAGCAAGAGTTAAATAACGTTACATATGGAACCGCAAATCCGTGAGAGAGTAATGCCTGCAAGAGAGAAAAGTAATAAAATAAGTTCTTCTTCTTCTTCTTCTTTATTAGCGCTGTAACCGCCTAAGCGATTTTGGCCGATTCCAAAACAGCACGCCAGTCATTTCTCTTCTGTGCTAACTGACGCCAATTGGAAATGCCAAATGAAGCCAAGTCCTTCTCCACCTGGTCTTTCCAACGCAGAGGAGGCCTTCCTCTTCCTCTGTTACCAGCATCGCGGCCCGCGTTGAATATTTTCAGAGCAGGAGCGTTTCTGTCCATTCGAACGACATGGCCAAGCCAGCGGAGCCGCTGAATTTTAATTCTCTGCACTATGTCTATATCGTTGTAAAGCTCATAGAGCTCATCGTTAAATTGTCTGCGATATTCGCCATCACCAACGCGTAAAGGTCCGTAAATTTTTCGCAGAATCTTTCTCTCGAAAACTCCAAGAGCCGCCTCATCAGATGCTTTCATTGTCCATGCCTCCGCGCCATACACCAGCACAGGCATGATGAGTGACTTATAGAGTGTGATCTTTGTACGACGAGAGAGGACTTTACTTCTCAATTGCCTACTCAGCCCAAAGTAGCACTTGTTGGCAAGAGTGATACTCCGTTGGATTTCAAGGCTGACATTATTATAAATAATATTAATAAAATAAGTTACGGTGCATAAATGAAGGACTATATCTTTCTATTATTCTATCATAGGCAGTTTTATCAAGTGAGTTAACTATGTACTTCTATTGGAGCAGAATAGCGTTCAATTTTCTCTGAGACGCTTGTATCTCTTGCTTCTTTAAGAAATGTTTAAGGCATTGCCTGAGATATTTTTTGAGTGATTTTGAGCGAACTCAGCAAACGACAACGTAATTGTTTCGGTGCTATGTAGATTAAAATATACTGCACTTCACAAAGCCCCGACGAACCCGCATTAGCCCGGCAACCAGCATAGAACAATCAAATGGCTACGATCTCATTAAGCCGATAGATGGTCCGACTCTTGCTGTTTCAACGGTTATTTCATTTCCCCAGCCTCCCCATGAACGTAGCATATGTAGGGTCATAAATTATTCCTGGTTCGATTTAGATGGTTTCCGAGCCATCTCCTACCAGTTCTTTGGTGCTGGACTCCTCCTTAGCGCATCATTGACAACTGCACAATAGTATACCACCCAGATATTATCGATTTGTTTGCACTTTTCTGAGGACTATCACCAAGTTCTTAACAGGCTTGGTTTTTCTGAACCACCACGTAATTCTCGGGGGACATTTCGTCGAAAACCTATTCTTTGACGCTTTTGACCCAGTTGCCCCGTTTACCTGTTGCACCTAAAACTAAGCCATTATCAGTTAAGAGACTACGAGACTACGACTAGGCAAATGTGGGTTGTAGAAATTAGCTTACCGTCCAAAGACGGCAGAATTAACATTGCTAATTTGTCCAAGAAGGGATCGACGAATTTCAAGCTTGTTGCAGCCCATGTTTAGCAGCCCCCAACAACTTGTACACCATAATTATTTATCGGGCATTGAACATAAAACTTTTAGCAAAATATCCCTTAAGCCATGCACAATCGCGCGCTGACATGACCGCCATCAGTCTACCGCAGGCACGTGTGCAAATAAACGTATTAATGAATTAATAAGTAATTGCATGAAATTAAACGTTTTTTTCTCATAACCTGTGTATGTGGTATCGTATGCAAGTACCCAAGAAGATAATCTCAAAAGTCGCAAAACATCTATTTACCTGTCATCTAAATCGATAAATGTTTCAACTCTCCACACCTCCTGCCTGCACTCAATTTATTTATGGACTTCATTAGTAGCCAGTTGAATGCGGGCCGTTCGTGTGCACGTGTAATGGAACAACAATTACGCGCTTGGTTACGCTACTCCATAGTATTTGGGCTCTATATGCAGCCATGCGAAGAACATACTGCCAATAAAATCGAATACTGCTCACCTGCGAGTCCAGCAGCCCGACAAAATAAGCGACTGGCATGGTGTGTAATCATAAAAATCAACTGCCATCAACGCTTAAAAAATGCTTACCTGTATGCGCTTCTTCCATGGATTTGCGCACTTTACGTGAATGGTCTGGTCTGGCGTAGACCCATACCGGGCACTATGCTCAGCTGGTTGGTGGCCACGCTATTTTTCACTTCTCAAACGCTTTCGACTTTGCTTATTGCAGCTGAGGGCATTTGGCGACAGCAGGAGCATGAGGAATTTCTACGGCTGCTGCAAGAGATTGAGCTATCGCTTAAATTGCGCCTCAAACAGGATATCAAACTCAATTGGTTGGCGCAACATGTGCGCTTCCTCTTGAAATATCTGCTATCAATTTCGTTCATTTGTTATGGCTTGTTTATTTACAACTTTGTGCCATTGCAATATGTCGGCTACTTTTGGAATTCAATTTGGTTTGCACTGACAATGCGTTTTCGCTTACTCCAACTGATGATTTATGTACGTGTACTGCAGCATTATATGGAGTGCCTCTGCGTGAAGGTGCGCCAAGTTGTAGCCTATCGCACGGCACCGAGTCAACAGCTGATGGACATTGACTACGCGAAGCTGCAATCGCTCGAATGCCTTCTGGCTATCAAAGAGATTTACTCGTTACTTTTCAGGGGGTTTCAATTGCTCATAAACTTTGCAGGTTGGTCGCTATTCAGCATTATAACTAGTTACATGTTGGACTACGGTTGCACACTCTATTGGGCAATGCTCAGCTGGGAAGGCTACCTGGAACGTCGCAACTACTATATCGCCTGCTTTTGGTGGCTTTTGCCTATGACAGCAATTATTTGGCATCTTTGCTCGTGGTGCGATAATTGCATTAAGCTGGTGAGTCTTAGAGGGAGCAGCGAGAACCAATTTTATTCTTTTTTTTAACACTGCATACTTTTAGGATCGCTCTATGGCAGCGCTAATGACCAAAATAATCATTAGTCGTTTTTCGAAGTCATTGCGGTCGTATCGTCTCTTAGTTCATCAATTCTCGACACAACTGCAGCTGCAACGCATTGAAGTAACAGCTACGAATTTTTTCACGCTGGACTTGCGCTTGATCATGTCGGTGAGCCAATGCGTATGCTACAAAAATGTTGAGTAGTTACAATATTTTTCTTCTGTTTTACAGATCGGCATAGCTATAGCTACCTATTTGGTAATAGTAATTCAATTCTTGAGTATATAAAGTTTATGAACCGTTTCATAAGTGCAACCAAAACTTAATAAAACGGGACAAGAGGCTATGTTATAAATAAAAAAGGTATAGCTTTTTTAGGCCGCACAGACATATGGACATAATTGACTCGCCAATCTAAACACGGTTAGAGCGCTACAACTGCAACTCTTGGTCATAGAAAATGGGCGACATTCCGGTTCTTAGAACTGACAGTCGCGGTAATAACCTACGCTCGAAAGTAAACGATGGTTTTTTTATCTAGCTTTCTCCTGGAATGCAAATATACTTGTCCCAATCCACTTGTCAAATCTGTTAAAACAAACCTCTTCTGACAGCGACCGAGTTCCTACGGCTGATAATTGAATAGCATTTGCAAAGCGAGATCCAAATGTGACCTGTGCGATAACGCCACATTATGCGCAGGAATCAGCCGAAGAGGCAACTGCTTGGGTCAATCGTGTCTTGCGCTGCAAAAAGTATTTTAAAGTGCACAATAAACACATTTGCTTCAACAGAGAAACGTCTTATTTTCCTTTTTTATCTCACAAAAGGAGCGTTCTACCCAGTCCTCTCATGCGGTATTAAGCGCCAGTGTAGGTGTGGTTCCTTATGCACCACTAATTCCAATTAGGACGATCCGCTGTAAACGCTCCAGTTGTTTCACAAGTGTAGCCTTCTCTAGTGAATTCCACCAAGCAAGGGCTCCGTTAAAAAAGATAGGCTTAAATCTGGTTTCATAGAGCTAATGAATTACTTTAGGGGAGAGACCCCACCTTTTACCGATAGCTTCCCTGCAGAAGTGCAAAACGACCGACACTTTTCTCAACCTTTCCTCAATGTTAGGCTTCCACGACATCTTCCTATCCAGGAAGTACTTGACCCTGTCTGAAAGCCACAGACGAACACCCCACTCGAGGTAAGAGCCATAACGGGTAGCTTGTACTTCCTGGTAAACACAACCAGTACCGCCTTGCTGGGATTTAGTGAGAGGCCGCCGTTGATCGCCCACCTAGTTACGTGTTTCAGGACACCGCCCACTTTTTCCAGTTCCTCTAGAAGGTCGTTTATAACCGCAATCCAGAGCAGTGAAGAGAGAACACCACCTTACGGAGTGCCCCATTTAGTCTACGCTGAGTGCAGGCGCTCCCCCATTCCTCCCCGACAGTTCTGTCACGAAGTAAGCTGTAAATAAGCCTTGATTGGACTTGACTATTGCCTCTGGAGTGACATTGTTGAAGGCCCCCTCGAAATCGAGGAAGGCCCCTCCTGCATAATCTTTATGCTTGAAGGTTTCCTCTAACCACTTTACCTATGTGTGCAGGCCGGTATCCACCGACCTTTCCTTGCAATAAGCATGTTGAGTTCTTGAAAGACAGTCAAAAGGGAATCGCGTTTCTTATGTATGTACATGTCTCTACAACATTTTTAGCAAGTACGAAGACACGCTGATAGGTCTGGAGGTTTATATCAAATATGTGATATTGCAACTTAAATGTGTATTGAAATTTATTTGTGATGCTAAATAATATAAACTTATGCATTCGCGTAAATTCGCAGCAAAAACTTTTCTTCTTTTGGTAAGCGCTTACTTTTTGTATCGATGGAGTAACACGTTACAATATGCCTTAAGATAAAATTTTTCACTTTCTCGTTTACTCACTGCATTACCATGAAATTGAATGCAATTCTCACCGATGCATTGCTAGAGGTCCAATTTAAAATATTGTAAACAATATTAGAGAGGCCATTTTTGTAAATTTGAGTTAAAGAAAACTTATAAGATAAATAAAATGTTGAAGAATGGCGTTAAAAGAAATAGGTTAAAGAAAGCCTATTGCCATACCTACACAAAAGTGTTGAATTGGGCGTTTTCTGACGCCTAGCGTTAACGCCGAAGTGCAATACCTAAACAATAACGGCAACGCTGGTCAAATGAAGAAATAACACCAACAATAAGCATAGGAACTACGAAAATGATAGTTTCGCCGTTTTCTGCAGCCAACTTCACTTCCTAACGCCCTGTCAAAATCGGATTTTCTAACCGCTAAGCGTTGACGCCGCGTTATTTCGGTATGCTTCATCCAAATTGTATGGGCATGAGAATTTTTTGACAGCCAGACAACGCTGACGGTTTTGTTTAGGAATGGCTTTTACAGCCGAAAATATTTTTTCGAAGGTTGCCAGCTGTTTGAAAATTTTAATTTAATCAATAAATACTACAAAATACTCGGCGTGCTTCGCTATAATTTTTAAAAAGTGACAAACCTACTCAAAAAGTAATACATTATTGTACATCTAAACGCCGAGCCCCTTTATTTGACACCTTATTTCTTGTAATCCAAAGACCAGTGCGGATCTTATTATATTTTAGACATGTGGCAACTTTATAGGAATTTAAAGTACTAAAGATAATATTCCTATCGATACAGATTATACTTAAAAAATCTCGTCTACATCCGTTCAGTAGTTTTTGAGATTAGCATGTTCAAAGAATCTCGACTTTGTTTTAAACTATGTATAGAAGACAGTCATTTTTAAGTAGGTGGTAACCCTGCTCAAAAAAAATAATGTTTTTTTACATGCGAAGGCCATGCACTTTCTTTTGATATCTCATTTTGTAATCTAACGGTGAAAATCTTTTTACTTTTTATTAGGTGGCAACCCTGCTCAGAAAAATAATCCGTTATTACACATGTAGAAGGCAAGTCTTTACGTTTGACTGCGACGGTCCAGAACTGATGCCTGCGCTTATTATGATTGTATACAGTAATTGTATCAACTGGTGGCAACCTTATTCAAAAAAATAGAAGATTTTTGCTTTTCTAGAGGCTCATCTCTTTCATTTCTTATAGTTTTTTAGACCGGTGGCAACCCAATTAAAATTCTAAATGAAAACGATAAATCAATTTTATCTAACATAATCGATATCTAATATACATATTAACTAAGTAGATAGTCTCAAAAGCCAATGGACAGGTATTTTAGCCCGCTCTTACCTGATGATGTCCTTCACTCTACTGACCTCAGTAAATGCCTAGTTATCTAGTTGAGTGACACCCATACGATTGCACGTGTGATGGAACAACAACTGCGAGCTTGGCTACGCTATTCCGCAATTTTCGGACTCTACGTCTGCCCGTGCGTGCAGCCTACAGCCAATCAGTTCAACCAAACCTCAACAGTAGTGGAAAATGGGCGTTTAGCGTGGCATGAGAGCACAAAAA
>NW_023458567.1:14766717-14826701 GCF_013731165.1 Rhagoletis pomonella | reverse complement strand
GGCCTTATAACTAACTATGCCTTTGAGTTTGGTTGTACCGTGTATTGGATAATAATTAGCTTTGAGGGCTATTTAGAACATCGTAACTACTACATTATCACCTTTTTGTGGATTTTTACCATGTCAGTTGTTGTTTGCCATATTAGCTTGCTGTGCGATAAATGCAAGAAACTGGTGAGTATTGCAGGGAGCGCAGGAAACTATTTTAATTTTTCTGCATTCAATACATACTTTTAGGAACACACCCTAGCAGCGTTGATGAGCAAAATAATCATAAGCAGCTCTTCAAAGTCATTGCGCCCGTATCGTCTTTTAGTTCATCAATTCTCGACACAACTACAGTTGCAGACGATTGAGGTGACAGCTAAGCACTTCTTCACGCTGAACTTGCGCTTAATTACATCGGTAAGCCTGAGCGTAAGCTTTTGCAGGCTAAAGGCGATCTGTAAACATTTCCTTTCCAATTTTTTTTTTTTGCAGCTGACTCTTGCCACAACAACTTATTTGGTGATACTCATAGAGTTCTTAAGTTTATAGAACATATTTGTGTACATGCTCAGGTATATGTGTTATATACATACTTGTTTAATAAGCTGAATAAAATCGAGGGTATCCTGTCTAGGCAGCCTCGAGGCAGTACAACACCCGCGGTGGATTCAAACTAAGCATCAGGCACATTTTGCCTCCTAGTATATAAAATCAGCTTCGTTTTACTAAGACTCAGTTATAAAAAGATGTCTCAATCAAGTAGTAAAATACTACTCTATAACTTTAACAATTTTACATAAAGTTGATTATCTCTATTTTAACACGCTAATATAAATTTTATCACCGTTCGCTGGGTGATTCTACCGAACGGATTTCAAAACCAAGAACACCATTGGAAAGGTAAATGAAGATAATTTTTATGGTTTCAACATTGACTGAATATTGCGGCCAAAATGGTCGTTTAAAAAATTTTAATTTTTTAGTATAGTTGTTGTTGTAAGCTATTCAATTAGGGTTGTTTTCGAATTTTGTTTTATTTCGTATTTGAAATTATGTAAACTTTGTAATAAAGATAATTCTGAGGATGAAGAAATAAATGACAGAAACGATTAAGACAAAAAAGTAAAGGCAAAGTTGAATATAAGGACGAAAATGAAAACAATGAGCAATACTTAGGAATTGGGTTAACTGAAAGGGTAAGAAAATTTATTGAAATTTTTCAACAGGAAACGAAATAAATTCTGTCATAAAAATTTAGATATCAAAATTTATCAAGCTACCGAAATTTATCGAATCATCGTATCGTTTATATATATCGGAATTTATCGAGTTATCCATGTTTATTGAGTTATCGCAACGTATCTAATTATCGAACCCTTTAGACACAGAAAATTAGTTATATTTAGTTATAAAAATTTACGATATTATCGAAATTTGTCAAGTTAATGAAATTTATCAGAATGTAGATATTTGTTGAATTATTATTATTTTTTTACTTATTGAAATTTATCGAGTTATCGTAATGCATCGAGTTCTTTGAATTTATCTTGCTATCGATATTTATTGTTGATTTACTGAAATTTGTCAATTTATCTAATCGAAGTTTTAGGAATTTTCAAAATATATCGAGTTATCGAAGTTTCAACGTTGTATAAGTTTATCGAGTTGTCACTGCTTATCGAATTTTATCGTGTTGCCAGAGTGTCGATAACTTTCGAAGTATATCAAAATTAACGGAGTTATCGAAATTTTTTGAGGTATTCAAAGTTTATCGATTTATATCGATTTATGTATACATCTTTGAGTTATCGAAATTTATCGAGTTCTTGGAACTAACAGTTGTCGAAATTTATCGAAAATTATCGAAATTAGTCGAATTTTTTAATTTTGTTGAGTTATTGGATTTTATTGTTTTTAAAATTTATTGAATTATCGATATGTACCAAATTATCGAAATCTATCGATTATACTAAATTACTTGTTGTTCCATTTCGTAAAGTTCCGTTCCGTTCCATTACGTTCCATCTTGTGTTTTCAAAATGAGGTCAATTTTTAATTCAGATAAATCTTCGTCTTTTATTCCATTATGTTCCTCTGAGTAAATTTGTAATTAAAATCATTTTTTGTTTCATACACAGCACTTCTTTGTTCCGTTTGGCATCTTTAAGTTCCAATCCATATGTTCCGCTGTTAAATTTCGAAACTTAAATGAAAGTGTACATAGTTCAAATAATTTTTGGTATCATTCCATATATTTTTTTATTAGCCGTTCCGTTGTACTACCATATCGTTCCGCTTAATTCCGTTACGTTTCTCCTTTTGTTTGCACACATTTCGTACATAAATTTTTAATTAAAATATGTAATTTTCCAATCCGTTCCATTTCACTTTGTTCCGCCTTGTAATTTCCAATCCGGAGGAAAATTTTAAATACAATAATTTCTTTGCTTCATTATGTTCCACGTTTTATTTTCGAAGTTCGAATGAAGATTCAGTTTAAAGAACTCTTTGTTCCATTCCATGTTCTTTTTATTTTCAATTAAGTATCTCATACCATTCTTCGCTACTTTATGCCGTTCCCATGTCGTTCCATTCAGTTCTTTTGTTTCAGACGTTTGGTAAATTTATATTTAAAATAATGTTTCGTTCCTTTTCAAACGACTCCGCTCTATTCCATTATGTTCCGCATTTTATTTTCTATTCTTTAGTGGAAGTGTATTTCAAATAATTCTTTGTTCCATTCAATATTTTTTCAGTTAGCTTTCTCATTCCGTGTATTACTACTTAGTTCCGTTCCCACACTGTTCCACTCTATTCCATTTTGTTCCTGCTTTTTCCTTTCCATAAGCTTTTCTTCCATTCCATTATGTCCCTTTTTTGTTTTCACGCTGTTTGTGAATTTATATCTGAAAAAATTTTTGTTCCATTCCAAAATATTCCGTTGCATTCCATTAGGTCCCTCCTTTTATTTTCAAACCTTTGACAAAGTTGTGATTAAAATGATTTTTTGTTCTAATTAATTTTTATTTCACTCCACCTAAATTTATACTAGAGTACCAATTTACATTTGTATGTACGTATATGTAGCCATGTATGTACATATGTATATACATATGTATGTGTGTCATAATTTTCGTTGCCCGTTATCAGATGCATGATACAATCAACTATGTAGCGCGCCATCAATATGTCTGTCAGAATTGCATTTCGCATGCATAAATGTTACATTTGCTTTCCAGTGGAAAGTTTATGTTCAAAGAATGTAATCAGTTTCAATTTTTCTCCCCCATAATGGAGAAGAAATTTCGCGTTTGGTTACGTTATTTCATACTTTTTGGCATTTATTTAACTGCTTGCCATGAAACAAAAGAACATTCAATGCTAAGCCTAACGGAAGCGCCGCGAAAGCAAGGCAAACACCAGGCTTGGCTCGAGAAATCTAACAAATATTCCTGCCACTTTTTTCTTCAATGCCTGCACGTTTGCATTTTGTTCAGCGCACTTTGCGTGCTCTACATGCATGGCATCTACTGGCGCGGCATCATACCGGAACTTATGCTCACCTGGGTAGTGTCCACATTCATCTTTACATCGCAATTGTGCACAAATTTCGTTATCATAATGGAGGCGGTTTGCAAGAAGCCACAGCACGAGGCATTCCTCCAGCTGCTGGACGAGATTGAAGTGGTGCTAAAGTTGCGCTTGCGACAGGATGTGCAACAGGTGGCGCTGTGTAGGAAGGTGCGTTTTAAGCTGATTTTTCACGTAACGTATTCATTCTTTTCATTCACTACCTTCATAATAACTTCAACGTGGTTAAATTACACGGGCTACTTTTGGCATGGACTTTGGTCCATTATAACATTACGCTTACGTATCATACAACTTGTGCTCTATGTGTGCACCCTGCGTCGCTATTTGGAGTGCCTCTGTACGAAATTGCGCCAAATTGAGGCATATCATATGACGCCCGAACAGCGCATGTTGGATATTGACTACGAGAAATTAGCTTCTCTGGAATACTTGCTGGCCATCAAGGAAGTCTACGCGCTGTTGCACAAGGCATTTCGGCTGTTGAATGACTTTGCCGGTTGGTCACTATTTAGCATCATCGTTGGTTATTCATTTGATTTTAGCTGCAATCTATATTGGACGCTATTGAGCCTCGATGGTTTTGTAAGGCGTCAGTATTACTTTATTGCCGGACCGGTAGTAGCGGTACCATATATTGCCATCATTTGGCATTTATCTTATTTATGCGATAACTGCAAGCAGCTGGTGAGTAACCGAATATTTTTGAGAGAAATTTAATGAATATGAAAATTTCGTTGCATACCTCTAGGGGCACACTGTGACGCATTTATTAGGCAAAATAATCATAATGAGTTCTACAAAGTCACTTGGCCCATATCGGCTGGTCTTATATCAGCTTACATCACAGTTGCAGCTGCAACGCATTGAAGTGACCGCAAAACATTTTTTCGTCTTGGAACGACGTTTGCTGATGACGGTAAGCTTGTGAAGATACTACATATATACAGTTGTCCACAAAATAATAGGAGTGCGATATTTTTACCAGTTTTGGCTATTTGTCTTTTGTTTATTTAATGTTTATTATTTTTTTATAAAAGCCTAGCTGGCTATACAACAAACACCATATAAATTCAGATTTTAAACTGTGTATAAAAATTATAAAAATTTTGCAATTTTTCACCCAAATTTCAAACTTTTTAATCAGAATCTTTAGAAAAAATTCTGGTATGCAGTTTTGTAGCACATTCAATTCTAGTCTGAAGAAGTGCAAGTTTCAAGCGGCTAAAAAATTCCGTTGATTTTTGGCAATTTTTTTGCTGGCAGTGTCCTCCATATAAAAGAAAATTGTCGACATACTTTGTATGGAAAAAACGTGAAACACCTTTAACCAAAAAAATTCTCAAAAATCAACGGAATTTTTTAGCCGCTTGAAACTTGCACTTCTTCAGACTAGAATTGAATGTGCTACAAAACTGCATACCAGAATTTTTTCTAAAGATTCTGATTAAAAAATTTGAAATTTGGGTGAAAAATTGCAAAATTTTTATAATTTTTATACAAAGTTTAAAATCTGAATTTATATGGTGTTTGTTGTATAGCCAGCTAGGCTTTTATAAAAAAATAATAAACATTAAATAAACAAAAGACAAATAGCCAAAACTGGTCAAAATATCGCACTCCTATTATTTTGTGGACAACTGTATATATATATAATTTAAAATATAAAGCGAGTTTGTACTTACGAAGCGGCTGGAAAATGAGCTGTTGAAAAAATTACATGTCTCAATGACTTGGTTATGGTTTGATCCTGGCAACATTAAGGAGCCTCGCAAACGCCTCTGCCAAAGTGCCATCTGTGTAGTCTTGTACTTCTAAGTTCGGCTTCGAAATAGCACATAATGTGCTCTGCTCTAATCTGAGCCGCACTAAAGAAGGTTGGGTTAGGTAGAACTGACTGGCTAGTAAAAGCCTCACATAGACAGATTTTTTTGTCCATAGTGTTACCAGATAAAAACGACCATTCATGATGAATAGGCAGGCATTATATCAAGAGTCCAAAAAAACCTTCTTAGCGAATTTTAGGATTTTTTGAACGCTCTTTGGTTGCTTGCTCGAGGTTAATGAACAACGCCTTCCCAAACAAAGTAGTTCAGATGCAAATTTGGCAGCGCTGGACAGTCGCACGCTTTGTATATGCTCCACCGTTTCTTGATCAATTTCACACTTCTTACAGTTATCACTACGCATCAAACCCATTTTTAGAACGTGGTAAGCTATAAAATTGAGAGCAATTATGAGACCCACTAGAAGTCTATAGTCGTTCCTTGGTAGTTTAAGAATAAGTTTTGACCACCTTTTATCAGCGTCTTGGAACATGCCTAAGTCGTCTGTGAATTGCACTACATCCTTCTTGCAGACCCTTGCGCCATCCATCCTCCTCGATCGTTACTGACAGACTTTCCCCATATTGCAGACACGGTATGAAATAGTCTATGTTTCCCACTAGGTGGCAGGAAAGCTTACTATTCAATTGAACTGACCATTAGGATTGAGCCGCATTGCAGTTTTCCGGGTTATGTTTTCAGCAGCCCAATCTGCAGGGTGGCTCTCAGCGCAGCTGTCGGCTCAGTCCTCAATGCTCCCGTTATTTCTATCATCGCTAGTCTTTGCACCCTATCTAAACGTTTTGCATAGGTCTTCTTGTTCATTGCTGTCTACCACACTAGTACTCGGTAGAATAATATCGGTTTCACAATCGCATTGAATGCGTAATGTGTTAAGACTCGGGGATAGGTCCCATATATTGCGCAGCATCTTTTTAGATGCGTAGAGAGCAACACATGCTTTTTTACGCTTTCATGTCTATTTGCTATCCATTATTACCCCTAAGTATTTCATGTGATTATTTTGCATTAGAAGCGCACTCCCTGATTGAGGCTTTCTCCATTCCTGAATACTATACTTTTGGTGAAAAACAGTAGATCTGTTTTGCCCGGATTTACACTGAGTCCTACTTCCTCGGAGCATTTATAAACAACAGCGAAGTGCTTGGTCCATCAGGGAGCGCATCGTGTTGGGGCATTTTCCGTATAGGATTATTGCGATATCGTCCGCATAAGCAGTTATTTTTGTCGCTCTGCTTGTTGACTGCTAACGACCGTAGGAGGGGAAATAGAACCCCCCTTGTAGAGTCCCTGTGTTTACTTGTTTCCGCGAAGTTGCTGCTCCTCATTCCGCCGAGACTATGCGGCAACCTAATAGCTTGCGTATCCAGTATTTTAGGGTTATGTATGTTAATTCCAACGAGTTAAGCCCCTTGTAATATAAGTAGCATCGGCTGAAATGTTATTGAATGCGCCCGCTATATCGCCTGAATAACTGTTTTAGGGCTTAAATTGTTCAAATACTTGATTTATTTTCTGTTGTACTTGTTTCCGGATCTCCATTGATTGAAATAAATGCAAGAAGTACACCTTAGCGTTTTTTTTCTGCCGAGAGAAAGGAGTGACACTAAAAAAAAACAAGTGAGATTTGCTCATACATATATAGTATATCTTGCTTTGAATTTCCTTTACTACACCATTTGTAAACTTTTTTACTTTTTTGTTTTTGCAGATGTTTACAGCCGTGGCAATGAATTTAGTGATACTCATACAATTTTTGAAGTCCTAGAAAATTAATAGTTACGTCAAAAAACAATTGGAATGCATATATACATAAATTACTCATTTACAAATAAAAAAAAAATACATACATATATCGGAAGTGAATCTTTCTTTTGTTTTCTTTTCTGACAAAAGACAATTACTTCACCAGCAGCAGATAAAAGGAGCAAAAAATCATAGATGTTAAAACCAGGTACCGAAAAGAAACAGAGAAATTGTATTTAGTCCTAAATGTAGTATACATGCATTTTCCCATATCACCCAGCATTGGAGATTAATCGCAGAAAATCAGCAATGTTATGAAATAAAAGTAGCGTCCAGATTTAAACTTAGCCAAATTCTCGGGTTTGAGACCACCGTATTAAAGTAATTGAAAAATGACGTAAGGGACTTCAATTGTCATTGATCTTCCTTTTAAGTCAGAAAGTTTATGCACTAGCGCCATCTGTCGGGTTGGACCGAGACTCGAAAACTTCGCCAAGTTTCCTTTCTCTTTCGTGAAGCTCATTATTGTATCTTCGTCGGTATATGTCTCTCACGTAAAGAGCTCCAAAGCCGTTAAAACCTTTTCTGGTTTTGCGGACTGCTTAAATTTGTACTTGGCGTCTGGTATAAGCCTTCTTCGTGCGGTCAAAACGAGCTTTGAAATTGATGAAGGTGTAGTATGTGTAAATTCGTTAACCTAAAATCTTTTATAAGACCTGGCATGCTATAAAATTCTGGTCTATGGTGGATTTAGCAGGACTGATGTCTCAAAATATAATAAATCAGAGTCTTTCACACAATATCATCCTTTGGTCCTCATATGAAACGTTTAGAAGGCTCAACTCGTGAAATCTGCCGATGATGGCCGCCTGCTTTCAATAGCTCAGATGGTATACCGACATCTCCGCGTACTTTCGCATTTTTGTCTCTGATTTTCGCTATCGATGTTTGGCCGAGTGGAAGAACATAAGCTTCGTTCATAAACAGCGTTCAAGATTTTGCCACCACTTTAAGTGCTTACTCACAAATAGTTGCTATAAAACTATCAATATAAGGTATTGCCTTCTTCTGTGACGTAAACCAGCAGAGGGTTTGGTAAGTGTCCCTTCTTCTTACGCAAGTCACTTATGTACATAAATATGCTGGCCATACAGCAAAATCCTATTCATAGGCATCGGCATATTAATGATGCTTCTACTTAAAAATGATTTACAAAAATGTATCTGCATTAGGGTGCATCACTCTCCGTACAAAAAACGGTACTATTTTTTCGATGGGAATTGCAAAGTTTATTCTATTTTAAGACTTTCGCCAAAATATTTCGGAAAAATATTAAAATTTACAAGAGCTGAACCGATTTTGAAATACCACCAAAAATCGCATTATTTTCATTCCGTTAATAAAATGTTCAAACATTTTAATGCAGACCTTTTGGAGTAAACCCTTCTACCATCTGAGGGGAGTTTTTAAAATATTTTTAAAACCCAATTTTATTTACAAACACGAAAAGAAGTATAAGAGTATAAGAAGTATAAGAGTAAGTAGAGATTGTTGTAAGTATTAACTAAAGTCCTCAGTTATTGAAATATCGGAGCTTTCCTTTATCCGAAAATTATCGTTATACGGGAAGCCGGTGCAATTTTAGTCCGATTTAAATAATTTTCAAGGAAGTTTGGTAGAAATTGATAAATCGGTTACCGAGGTACACATTTTTGATCATAAGTAGGCGGAGCAACGCCCAAAATCTAAAATATTACAATAATCTAATTTTCTGCTCAGTGGTCATTGCAATAATAGATTTTAAGTGAATTAGCCTTAGTAGTGGCTGATTTATGGCACCGTTATATGAGAAGGGGGCATGGTTACAGTCCGATTTCGCCCATTTTCAATAGCAACCTACCTTGGATAAAGGGCAACCTGTATACCAGATTTCGTGGAAATGTCTCAATTTTTGCTCGAGTAAACGTGTATACAGAGACGGACGGACGGACGGACAGACAGGCATGGCTTAATCGACTTCTCTTTTCATTCTGATCATTTATGTATACATTTGTCTATATCTATCTTGATTCTTTTAGGCTGTTACAAACAACCGTTATGGAAGCCAAATTTTAATACCCTTTGTACTAGTGCGCTCGGGTGTAAAAACTCGTTTTTGGAGGTCTTTTCACATCAGTCCACCGCGACTTTTTTCGATGGTGCAGCCTAATGTGCATACAAAAGGTTTTTAAAGATGTTTCGTAAAGATAATAGCTCAATTTTGCTGTTTATTTTGAGGAAAATATTAATCATCACAAATAGAATTCAGCACAAACATACATATGTATGTACATATAAGTACAAATACAAGTATCGGCACGTCTATGCAGCTAGTATATACATAAGTATCTACGTACAAAAATATCTACAAAATAGCAGGTAAACCCATTCAATGGGCTCTCACTAGCCATCATCATCGTAAGTAAGTATATGTCAATTACAGATGATGGATGGCCACAAATTTTACTTCCATAAATATTCTCCCACCTTACTACGTATGCACATGCATACTTTAAGTTTCAAATTCAACAGGCAGTTTCATACTTCTATAATACTCGTCACTGGCCACAAAATGGGGAGGAAATATGCTTAATGACTAGTTTCGAAACTACGAAGGAATATACCTATGGTAGATGAAAATTTGTCTCCTGGCTAATATTGTATTTGAAAGCGCTTAATCAATTCCTAGACGCACACCTTAGAAGATCAAGGAGGCCGGCTTACACCTAAAAACACATGTACATAAATATATCCAGAGTGCAAGACGTTTCAAGCCAAGCACAGAAATAGTGAGAATGTCTCTTGCAATCCTAAACACATCCGTCGTCAGGTCAACGGTTCGGCGATCGTTGCCGATTTTCTTAGCAGCCTTGAAACGACTCAACGAACTTGCTAAGACCTGACTGCGGTTCGGACCTACTTTGCAGTTTCTGTACGACCGGAGTATCGGATGAAATTGCTTACCGGCCATCCCTATACTATTGGACCCAGACATAGAAGTTTAATATCTGCACAAACAACTCAAAAATGGATGAAGTGGAGTCTGGGGCATATTTTTAAGATGGAAAGAAGTCCACGAAACCGGCCAAAGTAACTTTAGAAAATTACACTTCTAGGTACAACGAAATGGAAAGCAATAGCTAATTGGAGACGTCGATTTACCTGCAAAACTACTGGGGTCTTGTACAATCAAAAAGAAAGAAAGTTCACGCGTTTCGTATTGACACTGCCGAAAAAAGACTTCAGGGCGATGACTGGCCCACTAGAAGCAAGACGGGAATTACCAAGAAAACTTTGGGGTGGAACTCTTATGCACGCACGCAGCGCTATTAAGAACTTTTCAAGATACCTTTGGATTCCCTCAATTTGGGTATCTTTAGAGGGTCGCAACAGTAGGACCCTAAGCTCTAATTGGACCCGCCATGTTGGTATCCCATAGGCTACTTACTTGAGGTTCGAATTCATCTTACCTAATCTGTGTGTGGGATATTGGCAGCAAGATTAGACTAATCTAAACTAATAGAAATGAAGAGAACAGTTTCTAAGAGATTAAGGATTTCGCATAGAATGTCTTCTCCAGAGGCGAAAGAGAAGTGAAGGAGCTAAATTTAGCTCAACATATCGCCACAAGTATCTCAACTCAATCTACCTTAGCGTAGCATAATTACGAGTATAATATTCATAATTATTTCCTACAGATACACTGCGGCCGCTTTGGACTCGTATTACCCATATCGTAACTAGGTGATGCACTATTTTCTGAATTTAAAAGCTTACCTTTGTTTATTTGCTGGGTACAAGAATTTCTTAGTCTCCAATGACTTGGTAAATATCAAATAAATGGAATTTGCATTAGCTAAGAACAATGTAAGCTAATGGTTTACTTTCTGTGAACAATTGTTAGGTGACAATGAAAATATGATTTCAAGGACTTATCAGTTTGCAGGTTAAGCTTGGCAAATTTAGACGCCTTTTGTGCGACAAAATTTTTTAAAAGCTTAAATAGAGTGTGAGACGAAACAGAAGCTTAAGGGAGTCGGTTTAAAAAAGCAGTGACATGAAGAATCAGAACGGCCAAATACTTAAATAAAACAAAAAAAGATTTGATCCATTTCATGTTAATGGCATATTTAAAAGAGAAGCTATAAGTGTATAAGTTTAATAATGATTTACTTGAGTACAATTAGAATAATCCTCGGACACCATGTCAGGCTATAGTACTCCTGCAAGAATCAGCGCAAACTGAGCATAAAGATCTTGTGTTAAACTGTATTGCAAATATTCAGTTTTCTGGGAAAACCTAAGCACTCAATTATAGTTTTCTTATTCGACTTAAAGATTGAGGTCGACATGTTGTCTTTTCTGAGTAAAATGACACTAAGTTTAGGAGACGTTCCGAGCACATCTGAGAACAACTACGTCAAGTACCATCAAGAGGGATATATGACATTTCTTGTGCATATGAACATTCTTTCTTCGTAAATGCAGCCGCTCTCCAGTCAAATTAGCCACAGGGTCTCAACACGCTGTGTATAACCTCAGAAATTTAGGGAGCCGCTTTTCCCACCCCCAAATTTAGCCTACCAATGAATGACCTGAACACTTCCCATTCAAACTAGTCAACCCAGCCAGAAGGAAATTTCTTCCCCCCCGCCGGTATGGCAAAAGCTTTCTCCCACTAACAAATCTATTCATGCCAATCACGGGTAAGTCTGCGGCTCAACACATCTTCGGGGTATGGTTCTACTAGTCAGCTTCACTCAGACTACCCTTGTTGACATGATCATCATTTGTCATCACTGCAAACACCGGTCAGTCCCACTTCTTGGCTCCTGATCTACATAGCGAACACTTAATCCCTTTCCGACTAGTTGTGGGTCACCGCCCTAAAACTTTCGCGACCCTCCGGCTCTCCTACTGCCTGGCACCGAGACATAAGGTAAGTCCTGCTACAACAAATCAGTGGTCGGTGGAGAAACAAAGGACTCAATTACGGACCGAACAAAATCGAAGCAAGCTAGTGCCAACTAAAAGTTGATGACCTAACCGATGCTAATCGTCCACTTAGGCCGACTAGTATCACAGCCGTCCCACGCGAGACTAGACTTAACTGCGTCTGCTGAAAAATCGGATAAAAATAATCCTCATCCTTATTGGTAAAGAACTAAAGGGCTCAATTGACCTAACCCGAAGCAAGTCCGCCTCTGAACGAACGCCACGCCAACCTAATCTACACTGACGACTTCGCCAAATCCAAATCTGGCGCATCGCGCAAAAGTTGCAATAAGGACTGGTTGAAATCGGAGTCTCGTACAACTCCTCATCTTTCTTCATACAACATGTGCTTGGAAAACCGCGTCGTCCCGGCATCGAAGCGCACGTCTCACTTAGTCAAGTTTCCCGGCTCTTCAGCCTTTACTGACTCCCACGCCTGCTAAGCGTCGTATCGTCTGATTTATCCGCCTCCTTCTTCTCATCGACTGCCTATTTGTTCTTTAGATTCACTTGTCAGGTATGTAGTCTTCTCGTCACTACTCGGTTTCGCCCCACTTATTTGCAACAATTTCCACCCCAATTTCCCCTATCCACACGCTTCAACACGCTGCACTTCTGCAAACTTGGCTTCAGCTGCAGCTCCAGCTTCTCGCAGCTGAATGGATAGTTTTAGAATGGGTCTTTATAACCACTTTCGCGATTTCTTTTGCTTTTTCCCTAGTGTACATAGTATCTGTCGAAGCCTCTTTTTTTTAATTTTAGATAATCGACTCTCGTTTAGACAGATCTAAACTTAATACTTAAAAGCTGCTGCCGTCAAGCTAAAGTTAAACTTTTTAGTGTCGAATGCACTTTGTTTAGCCGGTAATACATATATACATAAACCGAGTGAACTCCCACATAATGGACATCGCTGAATCAACGGTCGGCTTACATATCTGTTTGCAAATTGCTGCGCTATCCCAATGGCTGTTGGATCGTAAAAATGGCAAAGTTTATATTTCACGTCTGCTCGAGTGCTATGCCATTTGTACAGTCATCATGTCTCTGGCCATTCTGGTGTTTGGCGTATATTTCGATAAAAACTATTTTCGTGAATCGCAGAATGATGTTGGACAAACAGTGGATTATATACAAATAATTGGCATACGTATATCACATTTGGTAACTATTTCTGAGGCATTTTTACAGCGACGCGGACAAAGCTTATTCGTCAAGCAGGTACGAGAAATCGATCGTGTATTCGAGTGTTCGCTAAATGTGGAGGTCGATAATCGGTGAGTAGAAATTCGGCAAATATCTTTCATCATATTACCTCACTCCTTCCCAGCTCTCTACGCAGTCAGCTCAGGCGTCGGGGCCTCATTATGCTCGCCATTTATGTAAGCTCCGAGCTGCTCATACTCTTCGCAAAGTTTCTTACCAAAGATCGTCACTTCTCCATCTACTGGCTGCTCTATCTGCTGCCATTTTTCGTCTGTGGCCTACGATATTTTCAAATATTTGTCGCCATTATGATTGTACGACAACGTTTGGATAAATTGGTGCTAGTCTTAAATGAACTCAATCTGCTGAAGAGCAAGCAGAAACCGGATAAAGACTCCAGCCCAAATACAGCAATGAAATATATAACACAAGCTTTCCCAAGCTACGAAACATCTGATTGGCAGAATCGTCGCACTGATATGGAGAATCCAGATATGAAACGTTTGTTAACCATACGCGATCTCTACAATCGCTTGTGGGAGTTAACTGGCACGCTGAATGCTGATTTTGGTGTTTCGATTTTAACAAATGTGGGCAATGATTTCCTATCCATTACATCGAATTGCTATTGGATTTTCTTGAATTTCAAGGGCTATTCAGCCACATTGAATGATTTCTTGCAAATCGCCAGCAGCGCCGTTTGGTCGGCGCCACACCTCTTCAATGTGTTGATGTTGGCATTGCTCTGTGAGAGGACTGTGCAGAAGGTAAGTCTGTTGAATAAAAATCTGGCTTTTCATTTAAAAATAAAATTATTGCCATACTCTCAGACGACCACAATCGCTTTGGGTCTGCACCGCATTGAAACTAATATCTGGAACGATAATCACAACACGGTGGTGAGTAAGACCTAGTTTACCTATAGAAATTACGGAGCTTCCTTAGCTCAGGTGGAGTTTCGTAGGTCACGGTTCAAATACCGCCGAGCTCAAGAAATATCGGGGAGTCCGATATTTCGGAAGTAACTGCAGAACTGAGGAAAAGACTGGCTATTCTTAAGGACTACGTTTCGAAGGCACTCAACTTTTCTGTTAGAGTCAAGTTCCTGGGTTTGATTCTCGCTGGGAAACTGTCGTGTTAGTCTTACATTGAGGAGAGAGTAAAGAAAGCATCAAAGGCGCTCTACTAGTGCAAGGCTGGGCAATTGGTACTAAATGGGGCCTCTCTCATTTCCGAGCTACTTCATCGCTCTATAAAATCATAGTTAGGCCCATAAGCTTTTGTGCAGCTCTGGTCATGTGAAATGCACTAATCAGAAAGTTAGAGCGGGTACAACTGGCGGCTCTAATTGGAATCAGTAGCGCACCTAGGACCGCTGCTACTTTAGACTCCTAGCGTCATCCTTAACATTGCTTAGGTAAGGCTGGTGCTGCAAAGGCTACGGTCAGACTTAGGAGCACTGAGTGCTTAGCATGCTCATTATTTGGACACTCTAGTATTTTGGGAGGCTTCGACTATATCCTTGCTAAAACGGATAACTGAGTGCCTAGTCGAGCAATTTATCTCCACTTACAGGGATGAGTGGACATAAGGCAGTAGTTTGAAAGAGACAATGGTAGACTCCCAAATGGATGGTTTGAAGATTTACGGAAGGATTAATGTAGGCATATTTCGCAAGATGATCGCCATAAATCGCAAATTAGGGTTTCAAGATCACTGTTACACATTTTTCCGAATGCAGTGGATAGGCTGCTCATTTACGCGAAGCCAGCAAGGAAAGTTAACGTCTAAGTACTCTGATAGCCAAGCGGCAGTCAGTTCTTTGGATCGCTCTTGTTGTGGTCTAAACCTAGAAGAAGAGCGCCTGACGTACTCTATAGCTGCGTCTAGTTTTCTAGTCAGACTTATGTATGTACACATATAACTATGTAGGTAGTGATAATGAGTTGGGGATGTGTTGGCCACGTAAAGCAGCCTCGAGATATCGAGAAAAGAGAGAGTGGGAGTTCTCGCTCTGTTCGACATCAAGACATATGCAAGTTATTTCTTATCAAAAGTGTATCGAAGGCGGTCTACTCGGCTCATACAGACGTTTGTAGTGGTAGCATAACGGACTTGTGCTTATGGTCCAAATGAGCTTCTGTTAGCCCAACCATATCTACCTGTCTAAACTAATCAATTCGATCCAATTCGCCAATTGTCCTTGGCACAGTTCAGTGGATGGATTCATAAACCTACATAAACAAATTTTCGCAAACTCAATTTTCGTAATGTAACTGAAAGTATTAATCTAGTTATGTATTTCTCTCCATAGATCGAGCAGTTCTCCCTGCAGCTGTTACATCAAAAGTTGGCTTTTTCAGCTGCTGGATTCTTCGATATCAACTGCACTCTGCTTTATACGGTGAGTTCTCGGGGCTTAAGGTTCGGTTAGTCAAAACTTATTTTACGTAACGTAACCTATTATATTGGCCAACGCAATTTATTTTTGTCCAGAAATTTTTGGACTTGACTTATAGGCGGCAAAGTGGCAATTAGCTGAAAAGCAAAATACAAAACATTTTCGCTTCTGGCTAAAATGACGTGTTGAGTAATCATGGACGATTTCTTACGTCTAGACTAACTGAACCTTTAATAAAAAAATTATTTCAATTGCATTTTAATTACAGACAAAAAATTTAGTCTTTTTTTGTAAATTTAGAAATTTTAGTATAAGAAAAATTTACTGCCATAAACTAAACAAAAGCGTTGGGTGGAGCGTTTTCTGACGCGGAAGTGCCATCCCTGAACAAAGTCGGCAATGCTACGTTAAATGAAGAAATAACACTAACAATAAGCATAGGTTTGTTTGTGGGAAATACGAAAATGACAGTTTCGACGTTTACTGTATGCTTCATACAAATTTTATGGGCATGAGAATTTTTTGACAAACAGACAACGCTGACGCTTTTGTTAAGGTATGGCAACTATATCATTTTATAAAGGTTAAAAGTGTTTTTGCGTGATTCATAGCAACTGAAGACCAGTTTTAAACGCAAGGCGAATTTATACAAGGTGGTGTTGGTAGATTAGCTGATTTTGTGTGTATTTTTCCCCTCATGGAATATTTCGTTTGCATTTTCACGCACACTTTTACTGATTTTTAAAGTTCATGTCGCGAAAGCAAAAACAAAATACATGTAAATTTTTGCTTTTGTACTCCCGTTTTTACCTTATATGAATTCGCCTTGTGGACATTGTGAGTCCCATATTTATAAGTACACAAAAATTTTTTAGAACTTTTCAAAATGTTTTATTTTTTATTAATTTATTATTTATTTATTAATTTTTTACTTAAAGTTTATAATAAAAGAGGGACGCTATGCCAGAAGAATTATTGTGATCACATTTCATTGTATCTCTTTGCCTCTACTTTTTAAATTTATGGTTTTAATGGCAGAAAAAATTAAATTTTTTCAATTTGTTTATGTCTTAGTTTATAAAAAAATACTTATTTTAGATTTTTTGGCTTTGAATTTTTTATTCAGCATTTATAAAAAACTACTACCTTTTGTTTTTTATATTTGCGGTTGTTCCTTTTTAAATACCAGCGGTTTTCCACTAGTCTTTAAATGAAAAAAAAAATAATCACTGATAAAATTTGGGAATTAAGAAATAATAGTGATCAAGTCTGCACCCACATGCCATTTTTTAAAATGGTAGGCATTTTTTCCCCTTTTTGTCACTTCAACGCCTAGTGGAAACTCGGTATAAGCTCAATTTTGTCTCCTTCTCAATTACAGATCGCCGGCGCTACCACAACTTATTTGATTATACTTATTCAGTTTCATATGAACGAAGATAAGATGTCGAGCTGAAAAAAAACTAAAATATAAGAGCTCCCTTTCAGCCTGATGGAAATTCCAAAAAAGCGCAAAGCTGAAGAGATAGCAGTTCTAAAACAACTTTTTTTTCCGATAAATAGAATCCTAAACTCATTTTCTATGTATGTATTCGAATCACATTATTATATATTAATGAAAAATAAAGTTAAAAATAAAAAATCTGGACTCTAAAATCGTAAATTATTTCTCAAAAAATAACTTGCATAAGTCATATATTAAAGAGGTTTCTTCAGAGAATAGCAGCCCGTTTACTGTTGATATATACGCGTATATATGAACCTACCTTTATCGCCGCACTGCACCGCTCGAGTTCGTTTTCAATCCCATCTCGTTTCGGTCGTGGCCTCATCGTCTTTATCTTTCACTTGCCACAAAGTTCCCCTATTTTTCTCATTGTTCAACACGCAACTTATTGTTAATTGATGTCTGTTTGATTTAGTCCACCTTTTGCAGAGAGCGACGGCAGTCGAGCTCAGTATAAGAAATATACGTGAGAGGTTCCAGATCTCTAATTTCAGTCTACTATAACAAAATGTTTCATTCTGATACGCTTACGCTCTATAGTCTCTGAATTTTTTCCGTAAAGGATGCCGAGGTGAAGAAGACTATTTTACTATGCTTACAAAGCGTAGCCCTGATCCAGATGGCGAAGCAGCGAAGCACTCCTAGCGAATGTCTGACGAGCTACTATGGAACGGATTCGAATGATTCAACACTGGATATTTACCCCTGTCCCGGTCCTTCAGCGACTTCAATAGTAGCAAATCTAAACAGGAAGAGCCTGTCTACGCCCACTTCTGTTTCCGCAATAAGTTGGGTACTCAAGCGACTAGAATGGGACTGGATCACAACACTTCCTATCACAGCTGTAACTCCCAGATATCGGCATGTGACGTATAAGATACAGTTGGCGCAGGAATGAATGACCATCATTTGTGACGTATATTTGGTCCATAGGCACAAACTCAACTGAAAGTCGGTCCACTGTTTTATCGCCATATTCTATTTCGGTTCCCTATTTGTTTTTCATGTCTTTAATTTTGATTGAAAAAATACTGACTTTGAAGGATGTTATGAAGTTGGCACCTAAAGCGTCTCAATATTTCCATTATTCTTGGATTGATGCAACGGCGATCTGCTGTACTGTCTGTTTACCCATTGTGCTTCGGATCTTGCCAGAAACTACTATATCTGGATAAGAAACGAAGCGCAACTTTATTGGACAAATACGGGAAATAACAGAAGGCTAAGTCTTTTATTCCATATATATCAATAACCGAAGCACTCCTTTACCTCAGTATGTAGAAATGAAGTAAGAATTTGTACAGGGTTTCTTACTGACCATTACAGGATAATAAAACAAGAACAGCAGAGCACATGATGTGCTGCTGTGAAGCTCTTACTAGGACCGGAATTCGCTTCCTAGTATCACCGCACCTGGAAGCACATGACATAAATGGCATTCAGACAAAGTACCTCGCGAGGTTTCTTAGCAATACCTAAATCAAAGAAGACCTGTAGCCAAAAAAAGAGGTTTGTTACATTAGATCGTTTCGGCCCGGTGACTAGGTGACCTGCTCCCTCCTCTAAATTTAATTTAACCTAATCTAGGTGAATAACTCAGTGATATAAAAAATATTTACTCGAGCAAAAAATGGTGGGTAAACACCGTGGCTAATGGTAATCATCATTTACTACCTCTGAAGACTGTAAGTCATGTAGAGTCCGCAAAAAAACTCCGGAAGCATTGTCCGGAGGAGGCATCAAACTAAGCCGAGCATTGAATATTTCTTTATGTAAGAAGGTGGGTATGCCCTGTGGCAAATGGTATCCATCCTTTCTGGCTTACTGGTCGACTTACATAGACGACGAGGGGAGTGTCCTAAGCTGTGCACTGTTGGAGTAACTGGACGAGGAATTATAACTCCTCACGGTAGTTACTCCTCTAAAGACTTTGACAATCTAATGAGCACTGGGATCAAGAAACCTGGCGTATATCAGGAACTGGAGTAATTTGTTAACTCGCTTGTGATATTACAAAAGGTCTGCAGCCTAAATAGATGCCGGCTAACTTTTCGTACTTGCCAAATTGCTCCGACGCTTTTAAACCTTTAATGATACATATTTGGCCAGCTAGTCTTAGAGCTTTGTTACTAAATGCTTGAGCTCTCCGCCGCCTCCTTACGAGATTCTCCGAAGGACGTTTAAGGGACATTACAAAGTAATCTATGCCACAAACATTAGGCTCAACAGCAGGCAATTTATTCAACTAAGTGTGAATGGGGTGGGCTCGAAATTGCCCTTTCAATTTGTTGACGATTAACAGATAAGCAACATACTTAACGCGCCAGCATTTTCGTCAAATCATGCCAGTTTCTATTAGACACATTTCAATTCATGCCCTAACCAATCAAACCTATCAGTCCAGTTCACACAATTACAGCAGTATGTGCAGTCGGCAGGTGTATACGTATATCGCGCGTAACTCCATTCAATTTTGGTTGTACATAACACTCATACAACCATTTCCGCGTCTATCGAGGCTCACGACTATCTTGCGTGTTGGCTGGCTCATATGGCTCATCGTTTTGATATTTGGCAACTTAAGTTATCTCATATCTGACAGTTATGAAAATTTGGGATACTTAGTCGGCTACGCTTCATTCATCATTGATATTTTAACAAATACGGCGATCTTCGTCGAAATTATTTGCAAACAAAAACACTACCAACGACTAATACAACTCGAATACGAAGTGGATGCTTTACTGCAGCAGCAAACTGACATCAATTCAATTGAGTCGAATGTATGGCGCAAAGTATTCTACCAACTAATCATTCATACCACCTGCGATGCCTTACATCTCGTCGTTGCAGCCATGTATTACAAGTCGCCAGTGTACTACTTTAATATTCCATTACTGACGGTGGCGCGTATACGTTACGCACAAATCACACTTTTTATTGAGCGGCAAAATCAACGCACACGTTGCTTGATTCGTGCGCTCCTAGTGTTGGTTAAGGCAAATCGTCCGAAACATAAATTCACCAGCGATATTTGGCAGCCGTATGCTGTGTGGGAATACGATCATTTAAATTGGTTACGTCTGGTGCAGGGGCGCCTTTACGAGTTGTATCAGGGTGTGAGCGAGTGTTTCGGTTGGTCTATAATTTCGTTGCTCTTCGGCGCATTTTTCACCATCGTAAGCAATCTATTTTGGTGCATAGAAATCTGGAAATATAATTTCCAGCTTGGCCAGTTCGCATACGATGCGCTAAATATTATTAGAGTAGGCACTTTCGCCGCAATCCTGCTGACCGCAGCCGACAATGCAAGGAGAAAGGTGAGTAGACAATGGTAGTGAGAAAATGGATTTTATTATCTCTTCTGTACAGCATATGCTGATAAGCGGTCTCATATTCAAGCTACCAAAGCCGCTAGGCAACAAAGTTTACAATGATCTTGTCTCCAATATTGCGCTGCAATGTCTACATCAGGGATTTGGAATCAGCGTGAAAGGATTTTTCAACTTGAATCTGTCGCTGCTGGGAGATGTAAGTACTCATAAGGTAGCACGTAACATAAGAAGTACGCACATATTCGTAGGTCTGCCTTTGTGAAATTTAATTTGCAACTAAGATTCGGAAAAGTTCCCCGAAGCGATGTAAAATGAGTAGAAGCTTTGAGTACTATCTCGTCAAGCACGTAACGTATCGAGCGTAAAATGAGTTTCACAAGACCACTCTATTTAGCTTTTTGTCTGTAAAATTTTAAGGTCAGTCACCGATTACGTTATTCATGAGATGAATAAAGGGTACTACGTGTGTAACTGTTTGTCCATGAAATTATTCTTACTTCCCGATAGTCCGCGGATATACTTATATTTGGCGCTCATTTTTTGGCACTGAGGAGATAGTTTCTATTGCTATTAAGTAAAATTACTGCTAGCTTGTCTGCCAACAAATTTTTTCTCTAGACAAGTGAGTTATATGTATGTATGTGCCTTAGTATAAAGACTTAAAGGTCTTCGGCGTATAAACAACGTTCAGTTGGCAACCGAAAGGCAACTTAAAAAGCAGTGTTCGCCTTACTTTTCTCTTGAGACTAGAATCTGATAACATTCCGTCGACTGAGTGGCTCGTAGTGCCGTATTGCTGCCATCACACGTTCGGCAAAATTGGACATTGTTTTATTGAGCTGAACTCATTCTCGATCAAAATTTTTACACAACACCACTCTGTGACTGCCAAAATGTACAATCTGTACAAATGCCCCAATCGTGTGACTTGGCCTTAAGACTGCGCTGCAACACACACTTCGCAATATATTTTTCCGCACTTCGCAAAAAAACAGCTTCCGATAAAAATACAATCGCCGTTCGGCGAATCGGCGTAAAACTGTAGGTCCCTTCCCTTTGTGTGACAACATTAAAGCGCACGCCAAAAATTCGAGGACAAGCTCGGCCAAACACACACATATTTTGTAAGCAGCAATCTACCTGTGACCTGGAAGTTAGTAACTTCATTATCAGAAACTAAGTACTTACTATAGAATAAAAAAAGTAAGTGCGCCTGGGTTACATTGGGGAACCTATGTTACATATCTATTTTGTGTCATACATACATCTGCTTTTGCTTAGGGTTATATTTTTTCTATCTAGATCCCTACCTCTACCTCTGTTCGTTCTAAATACATTTATGTTATTCTGTTTTCCTTTATCTTAATTTTTATCTTTATATTTTATCGATAAAAAATCGATGGTAACATCCGATAAAAATATCGATGACAAATTCGATGAAGATTTCGATAGCATAATCTATAATAATGTTGGTAACAAAATCGATAAGAAAATATCGAAAAAATATCGATAACAAAATCAATAAATATATCGATAACAAAATCGATAAAGATATCGAAAAAAATCGATTAGAAAATCGATAAAAATATCGATATCAAAATCGACAGAAATATCGATAACACAATCGACAAGTAATCGATAGCAAAATCGATGACAAATTCGTTAAAAATTTTGATAGCAATATCGTTAAAAATATTGGTAGCAAAATCGATTTGAAAATCGATATAAAATATCGATAACAAAACCGACAAATAATCGATAACGAAATGGATAACAAAAATCGATAAAAATTTCGATAACAAAATCGATTAATAATCGACAACAAAGTAGATAAATAATCGGTAACAAATACATATATAATCGATAACAATATCGATAACAAAATCAATAAAAATATCAATAAGAAATACGATAGAAATATCGATAACAAGATCAATAATAATATCGATAACAAAACCAGTAACAATATCGATAACAAAATCGTTAAAAATATCGCTTACAAAATCGATAAAAATATCGATTATTATATCGATAACTTCCGAAAATACCGATAGCAAATCGAAAACAATATCGATAAAAAATTTCGATAACAAAATCGATTAATATGTCGATAAGTCCCGAGAATCCCGAAAATCTCTAAAATCCCAAAACAAATAGTTACCATTTTGAGTCTCTGTGTCTCCATCTATATCCTTTTTAACCGACTTCCAAAAAAGGAGGAGGTTATCAGTTCGTCGGAATCTTTTTTTTTTTTTTTTTTTTTTATGTATGTTACCGCATAACTTTGGACCACGTCAACCGATTTCGATAATTCTTTTTGCATCGGAAAGGTAGTGTCTCAGAGGTGGTCCCATACTAATCTGGTTAAGATCCGATCAGCGGATCATGAGATATATATATATATATTTTTTTTATATGGGAGTTGAAGTCGGTTTTTTTTTTGCTAAAAATTACTTGTTTCTATAATTACCTTTATTTTACTCTTTAGTCCTCTATCTTCATCTTTACTTTTATCGGTATCCTCATCCTCATCGTTTTCTTTATATTTATCTTGGCTTTTAATTTATATTTATCATTTTCTTCATCTACATATTCCCCTTTACCCTTGTCCTTATATAAGTAAAGTGTTTGAATTTACCTTGGTCTTCATTTTTGCCTTATCTTTACGCATCCTTGTTTTCGTTTTTATTTTTACTTTTGCCTTTTCCTTTTCTTCATCTATGTACGTTCTCACCTTTACTTTCATTATTGTATTGGTATTTTCCTAAGTGTTATTCTTTAACCTTTTACTAGCAAGTTTTTGTTGAATTAATAACATGTGCATACACTCAAGAAGCAATTGTTTCAGCCCCACCCATTTCCGTTGCACCATATCCGTGTGCAATTTCCGTTGAATTGCCAATTTACTCCCAACCAACCAAACGCCGCTAAAGAAGTTTCACTTCAAAAACATTATGTTCGCCAATATAATTGCTCTTGTTTTGAAGTAGTTATTAGCGTAATGTTCCATGTTTTAACTTCGTGTACTCATAGTGCCTACGATGTTGTCCACGGACTTGCGGCTGCAATTACCTCTACTTAGCATATTTAGTAAGGTACATTTTCTAAGAGAAAGTGAAGCTTGTCCCTAAGTACTTTGATATGGACTCCAAATTCTGAACCAGAGTTGGTTTCACAGTCATTAATAAGGGATATTCTTCCCATCATGCTTCTCTTTAGTGCCTGAGATACGTTAAGTGCTATTTGAAGAGAGATTTCATTCGCCTTTTGCAAACGTGTTCCTCACTGCAGCTTACCTATATTCCAACTTTAATGGTGTTTTCGTTTCTACCAAAAAATGTTGCCTTGTCATCGCCTTCTTCTTAGTGTTTGTGCGTAGAGGGCAAAGAGAAGGTTGCATTTTTCGATAGAAACGAAATCGGCATAAGTTCGTAGGTGAAAAACGTTACGTATACGCACTTTGTATTTCCTAGTGTAGTAACCTTCGTCATCCCGAGAAATATTTAAATTATGTAGAGTCGCAAATAAGTACTACTGTACTTATGTACTTGAGCATGTCTCGTCGGTGAAATGAAGTTTATAATAGTGTTCACGGAGTCAGCTAATGTCCTTCCACTTAAATATAATACATAGAGGTATTCTTGAAGTCTTGTAAAACCGGTTTTCCTATCGGAAAACTTTACAAATCATGCAATCTGTACACCGTTAAATGTTTTTTTCAAGACTTAGAGAATACCTCTAAAACACATGCAGTCCTATAGCAGCATTTCATTTTAATATAGACTAATTAAGGTTTGTGGTTGTAAAGACGTAGTACGTTAAATAAAATAACAACAACTTTCGTGCTGCAATGTATATTTTTAAAAAACTTTAATAATTTTGTTTTGTATTTTAGATGATCGCTTTAATAGTTACACACCTGGTTATACTTGTTCAATTTTTACTCAGCGAGGAAGTTATCAGGAAGAAAATATCTTCGTTCAAATTCTTAAGCAATACAACGGGTGGTACTTAAATGATAATTAAAAGGTCGTGGCTATAAAATAATAAAAAACGGGGTACCGGAATAACTACATGGTACATTTGTACGAGGATATGTATATGCATATGTATGTGTGTATGTTATAAAATACGATTTAATTTCAAACTCCGTACCAATAAGCAATAAAAAAAATGGAAAAACTTTTGCACGAAAAACCGATAGTTTTTAATTTATATTTTTTGTATAAACATATGTAGCGAAATTAGGATTTAAAGTACATACAAGATTCTAAACATTTTCGAAGCGTCCAGAGATTTTCTGAAAGTTTCCGAAAAGAATCCGCAATTTTTTTAAGAACTCCGAAAAAATCGCAAAAAGCATCGAAGATTTCCGAAAAACTCAAATGCTCCCGATAAAATTCGGAACGATTTCGTAAAAATACCGAAAGTTTCCCCAAAAGTTCCGATGAGATCCCACACAAAGACCTAAAAAAGTCCCAAATAGTTTCGAAAAAAATCTCGTAAATTTCCAAATGGTCGGAAAAAATTGCGAAGAGTTCAAAAAGCAGAGCACGAAGAAGGTTCGTAATTGCCTGCTGAGGACGAACGCTATTGGAAACAACTTCTTTTAATTGCTCGAACCAGGCATCGAACCTTGGCCACTCGGTTACAAGGACCGCCTATCCGATCTGCGCAGGGCCACTGTTATAAGCCACTAAAAAACACACTTGAGAAAATATTTCAATGGATCGCCGTGGATGCCTCAGTCTCATCATTCTTCCCTTCTACGGGATTGCCGCTGTTGGAGTTTACCTCCATTACTGGCTTTCCCGCTCTAGTCAACTACAAACTCGACGTGGATTTACCGGTATATGAATTTGTAATAAAAATACTACAATTTTTGGATCTGGTGCAGATTTTTATTAAAGTGGTGCTTAAAATTTAAGGTACATAATAAGTATATTATACTTAAATATTCGAATACTTCCGATATTTCAAATGCTCACAGCTTTCTCTAGTTGAGTGTACTCACAGTAGAATTTCCAGAATGCACCAACGGATTTTGGTTAGATCTATTCATGAACATGAACTGGATGAGTATGACCAAATAAGTGACAATGGACGCAACCATCTAGAAAATTTACAAATTTTTATAACTGCAATTGAGTAAATATTATATATTATATAAATAAATAAAACGGTGCGAGATGGCTGTATAAAAAAAAACAATTCAGATACTATAATGTCGAGAAAAGTTGAGAGTGAGAAAAAATATTTAATAGCTTGTTTAGGTACGTTTTGGAACCGACAAAATTAAAATAAAATAAAAAATGCCTAGCGCAATTCAAAGTAATATTGGAGTTTAACAAAAGAAAGTCAAAGTGACTTAAATTGAATAATTCCAAACAAAATAGGCAGGCACTCAACATCTTAAAGGCAATAAAGTATTAAATTGTCTGTTAGAATTAGTACTGAGCATAGAAGTTTTCAGAATTTAGTACCTCCAATTCAGCGCCTCTATTATCAATTCAGCCAACACAAACTGTATCATAAACTTTCAAACACATTTTTGTAGCAATTTAATACAAAAATTTAGTAGCACAACTCTTCTTTTTGGTATTCAGAATGCTCTAAGATTTTAATAACTTATTCGGCGCCTCTTTAACTAATTCAGCACAACGCCAAATGTTTTAATAACTAAATCGTACATCTTTGCAACATTTTAGTGCGAAAATTTCTCCAGCTCGTATTTTTCTTATTCAGCACAATTTAAGATACTTCGTGTTTAAGTTTGATTTCTGTTTAAATGTTATAACGTATTCAGCGCCCTTCTGATAAATTCAGCGCAACAGAAACTGAAGAGTTCATTTTTGAAACATTTTAGTGTAAAAATTTTACAACTCAGCTCTTTATTTTACCATTCAGTTCAAGTAAAGCCCTGTTTGGCATTTTGTGGAATATTTCTAAAATTCAGCAACGCTAATTTAACGCAATCAATTTGATTCAGCGCATACTGGATCCTCTTTGTGGCATTTTAGTAAAAATAATTAAGTACAGTTTCTTCTTTTCGTATTCAGCTAACTTTATACTTATCGATGTATTGTTATAGCATTTGTATAATGATTTTAAAATGCAAAAATTGCAATTCAGCTCTGCTTATCTATTTAAATTCTTTTAATTTTCAGCTAATTTATTATTATGTTAATCGATGTATCGCTTAAGTGGTTGTGAAATGCTTTTTTTACTAACAAATAATTTAATTCAGCTTCTTTTTTCGTATTCAGCTAGCTTTCTATTACTCGATGTATCGCTTTATTCCTTGTTAACTTCTTTTTAAATTCAATAACTTTAATTCGGTGCTTTAATGATAACTTCTGTTCCTTTAAAACTGTTTATAAGCCTGGTTAATTATATTTTTATCCTAGTAGCACCCAAGTTTTAAAATTCAGCTCTTCTTTTCCGTATTCAGCTTATTGCAAACTATTCATAATCCCAGCTATTCATATTTTTATCTTAGTAGCAGACAAGCTTTACAATTCAGTTGTTCTTTTTCGTATTCAGCTTTTCAGAAACTGCTCACAAACAATTAAAATTTTAACCCTACTACTTAGCACAGAAAATTTATAATTCAGCTTTTCGCTTTCGTATTCAGCTAGGTTAAACTTGCACGAAGTATCAATTTTGCATACTAGTAATGTTTTAAATGCTGAAAAACACTAACGCAGCTCACCTGGGATCAATAGATAAATCTTAAAATAGTTTAAAGCGAATTCAGCGCCAAACAAAAATATGTTATTTTTTCGCTGAGCTAACGAAAACCCCTAAAATTGATCCAATTTTATAAGCAAACAAAAAAAAACTCGTGTTGGATCTTTTTAGGATTTGTAAGGACAATTAGCTCTAATTACCTATACCGATGTGAGGCAGTCGTCAATTGCATACTTACACTGCCCAGTAGATTGAGATTCAAGCTAAAGAATTCTTTTGCTGTAATAATGTATTGTTGATGTAAAGTTTGCAACGAAAAATCGGTGACCAAATCATTGTAACACTTATTGCCCAGTGGTTTGACGAGCTTGAACATAATACAGCCAATATGGCGACTCTGAAATGGAGAGATGATAGAAAGAAAAATCTTAGGTTAGTTAAAAAAGAAGAATTATGAGAAACAATGTTTTTTTTAGCTCTAAATAAGCTTAGATATATGAATTGCTGAATATATGGAGCACTTTAAAAGCTTTGGAGCTTCCGGAAAAAGCTTTGAAAACTTTCAAGGTTTTGAAACTTTGTTAAAACTTTCAGATTGTGCGTGAAATACATGTTTTTTCGAGCTTCAATTTTATATTGTCGAGTTTTGGTAAGTGCTCGCATTTCTCTAAAATGGATTCAAATTTTTTCTGAGCTTTAAAGTTTTCTATGGAATATTTTTTAGAATGAGAAAGATGTCTTTAATCTCTAAGTAATATGTAGATATATTTATTGACTTTTGAGATCCAATTCGTATTTAGAATATTTCCGTAAACTGCAAAGAGTTGAGCAAACTTTGAAAGTTTGTAAGCTTTTTCGGAGGTTATAAGTTTGTGGAAAAACATATGTCTTTTCGAGCTTGAATTTTGCTACGGACTCGAAGCTTTTCTTAGCTTTAAAGTATTGTATTCCTATTCAATTTTTTATTCTTAAACCGACGCCCTTTACCCCCTCTCTACCCACCACTCACCTGTTCATGACTAGTTTGACTTTGCCAACACAGTACCCACAGTAGTACGACCACTATTACTAAAAATCCCAAATTTCGTATCAAAGTATTATGCTCGGGAAGTCGTATTATCAGCGAAAAAATAACCCAGTAGGAATTTACGATGAAATAGATGAAGTACATAATCATAAAAACCAGTATGGACCACCCATAATGCTCGTTAATAGACTTAAACAAATTATGAATATCGCCATAAAATTGTTTGTAGACCCTCAGTCGACGCTCATCTTCTTCTTCACTTGGCTGATTTGTCTTCGGCGCAACGCGTATAATGCCTCCCTTTGCAAAGGCACGTCCACGTAGATAGGGACCAAAAACTCGTTGTATATTTCGTTCACCCATTTCATTCAGATTGATGCGTAATACAATAGCAAATTCATTGAACGTACTTATGGCGATAATCAGATACAAAATACGAAATTGCAGCGTCAAACAGCTCGGTAAATTATGCCAATGTTGTAAATTCTGTGTCAAGGGCGCCGCATAGACGGTCCACGTAAGTATGGTGTGGACTGTAGAGCCTACCACAGTGAAAAAACTTAGAATTGTTAAGATCCAGCCTTGAGTTTTATAACGCCAATACTCGTCGGTCGCAGCCAATTCCTTACTGAAACGCGCTTCAAATTCTACATACAGCTTTCTGATAAGCTCGCATTCGGCATCCATGAGAAACGATTCGAGTAGAACTGCAAGGTGTGCAAGCATTTGCGAAATATAGAGTACGAAATACATGAGGTTACCCATGTTTAAATCGGTAGAATGCACATCATACAACAGCGTATAGAATATGATTAGCGACATGAAGAGAATCCAACTGCCGACATAGAGCTTGTAGATGAGTTGAGATTTGGTGAAACTTCGGAGGCCCAAGAGGGCACAACCAAAAATTATTATATAAAATATAGCATCAAAGAGGCGATAGAGTACAGTTTTTTCGTTGCTGCGAATATTACAAGCGACCATATTTTTGTTTTGATTTTTATTACTTACTTGCTCACAAAGGATTCGTTTTTGATACTAAAAATATTTAAAAGGCAAACTAAGCCGCCAACCAGAGTAGCAGGGATTTAAAAGGTACCTAATTGCCTCATCAATCAAGTTAAAAAAAAAACTAATAGAGTAATGACAATTGGAAATGATTGAAGGTGCTAACAACGACCTTTTTAGAACTCAATACTCCACTTTTGAGTAATTTTTTACAAGTCATTCCATGTTTTAGTATAATTAGGAGTGAGCTAAATACGGAAAGTAAGAGCTGAAGAAAAAATTATTGTGCTTTAATTTGCTAAAAACACTTAATTGCTTAGCTTAAATAAATAAAAGTGAGCTGAATACAGAAATTAAAAGGTGGATTTCAAAAATTTCGTTTTACTTTGCCTTCTAAGTAAGCTGAATACAGAAAGAAAGAGCTGAATTTGTAAAAATATATTTAACCTTACCACAAAAACACGCGCTGTGTCTGCTTAACTGCTACAAGTAAACAAAAATGAGCTGCTGAATACGAAAAGGTAGAGCTGAATTAAAAGAATGCTTGTTAATTTAGCTTACTAAGTAAGCTGTATGCGGAAAGGAAGTGCTGAATTGGACTTTTTACTTTTATTTTTTATTAAAGGCACAATGTTTTAAGTAATGCCTATTAATTTCCACATTTAGCTTACTGCAACTTGAAAAGGGAAAATAAAAGCAGAATTAGAAAAAAAACAATTATTTTACTTTGTACGTAATATATACCAATTTTTTATAATTCAGCGCTTACTTTCTATATTAAGCCCACTTGAACTTATTGAAAACATTGAGCGCTGTAAATTTAATTTATCTAATTCAGCTTTTGTTTCAATAATTTAGCTGTCTCCGAAAATTTTACCAAATTTTACAAACCTATATGTACTGCAAAACAATTTTTCAGCTACATCAAATGAAAGTCAGCTAGTATTTTAGTATATTGTCAGTATTTTTTAAAGTCTTTGTATTTGTCTATGCACATTTATCGAAAGTTCTCATTTAGCTAAATATGTACGCAATACAGCACGTTCAGCCATATTCAGCTGAACTAAAAGTTGATTCATGTTCTTAACTTGGTCGCTACTAGCTCAATCAAGTTAATTGTATTGAGTATTGTGTAAATGTATATATTCAGCTCAGTAAAGTTAAAAGATTTTATATACTCGCTTTAGATTTTTCATTCAGCTAGAGTAAATGAAATCCAGCAAGTATTTAAGTTGATTTTCAGTGTTTTTCAGAATTATCTTAATGTTAAGAAATGTATTGTTCGCAAAAAAACTTTATTCAGCTCGCCTTATGATATTCAGCTGAGCATTACCGAGTGTAAAATTTAAATAAACTTTCGCATACTACGAAAATTACACTTCAAGTGTATTCAACTCAATTCAGCTAACTTGAATCTCTAGCACAATAAATTTTTGGTTTACTAGTTATTTACCAGGTTAGTTGGTGGTCACAACCATCTTCGAAATGCTACGCAGATTGGTACCATTCAGTTAACAAGCACACTAAGTGGCATTCACTTTTACAAATCTATTAACATTAATTTTAGCATAATGCATATTCAATTTTGTTATATATTTAAGCGATCAGTTATTGAACACAACCAACTTTATAAATGCATTCAGCCTTATTTAATTCAATTCAACTAACTTGGATTTTCAGCGGAAAGAATATTTGATAGAACTATGCTCTTATTTATTATCTCAGTTTGCGAACACAACCAACGCAAAACCGCTATTCAACTCCATTGAACACAATTCAGCTCTCCCAAATATTCTGCGTCATGCACATTTAAATATGTACATGAGCCGAGTGGTTAGAGGTTCGCACTACCACTCCGGCGGACCTGATTTCAATTCCTGGTCCGAGCAACATCTAAAATTAAAAAAAGTCTAACAGCGGGCGTCCCTCGGCAGGTAATGGCCCGCCATTTATGTTACAACATTAAGACATAAAGCAAAATATTTTTATTATTAAACTCAATTCAGCCAGCATGCTTACTTGATTTTTATTGCAAATTCAATGGTTTCAAATAAATAAATAAATGGAGTTGTAGAAGCCTCTTACCTTTTTTGCGCTTTTTTCCGTGAACCAGAACAGTCCTACCACACGAACCACTGAAGACAAAGTGGTGGCACTATTATATATTAAATATTCGCTGTTAGTTGCCTCCATTATAGAATGCCATATAGATCCAATAGGCATTGCAAGTGAGCTCAAAACGACTGCTTCATAAACGCGTCCGTAAATTAGAGGAAGCGCATTTAACTCCTCGAACTCCCACTGCTCACAGAGCCGCCAGATGTCACGGGTGTACTTCGATTTCCGCTAGCTATTGTAACCAATCAACTTCCTCAGACAACTCCAACAATTCAATCTGCACATTCAGCTGTAAGACTAGGCAAGTATCGTACGGCCAGCGCGAACGTGGACGGTAGCGTATACCAGAATAGTGGCGATAGTGTACGCATGCTGTCGAACAGCGCAATGCCGCTGAGACCGCCCAACGCCAGAGCACACGCCAGGCGGTGTTGAGCAGTGGCAGGTGAAGAACTGGGCGCAAGGCAGTTAGGACGTGGAGTGTTTGAAAAATAGTTTCACAAATTTTGGACAGCAGGTCCATTTCACACGGTCTACGGTGGCGCACTGCAGCAAGGCGATAATGGGACAAGTGGACGTTACGGGTGTGTTTATATACATATGTACGTACATACGAATGTATGTAAGTGAAACTTTTTTTGGCTCAATTGGCATGACTTAGCTAGTACCATGTGAATTAGGCTAATGGTCAGAAGCATGGGCGACTCAGGAATTTTATTGTTTCCCTCCTTTGTTCTCTTTATGTTGTGGCTTTGTTTAAATTTAAGAAAAAGTCAGCTTAAGTTGGTGATAACATAACTATTTATTTATATAATAATTCAATGTGATATTCTCTCAATTAGTTCCACTTGTAAACGTTTTTGTAAACATGTTTATACGTACATATTGTACATATGTTTGCATTTATACTCTAACAATCATCGAAAAAATTTGGCGTGTGAATTTTAAAAATAATTTTCAAAAAAAAAATCAATATTTTTCAAAATTAAGTTCTTTTTTTATTAAAATATATATGTATATGCATTTTTAAAAATAAAAACATATACATATATTTTTTTTTTAATCAAAAAATAATAATTTAAAAATTAAAAATTGGCAATAATTAGCAAAAAACAAATATTTTTGTTTTCGCTTTTTTTTGCGTATAACAAATCAGTTCAATAATTTTTTGGAGCTTGAGGCGTTTTTAATGACAAATTGTTGTGGAAAACAACAATAGTTTCTTCATCGATTTCCGAAGAGAGTATTTTGGTGTCAATCACAAACAATAGAAGTTTGTGATATCGAACTCTTCCCACAGCCTACAATGAACATGAAAATTACTTTGTAGGCATATGAATATGACTAGGAATATGAATATGGATATAAAATGAATACTAATATAAATATGAAATATATATGAAAGGAAATTGAATATGAATATGAATATGGAAAGGAATATGAATATGAATATGAATATGAATATGAATATGAATATGAATATGAATATGAATATGAATTTGGATATGAATATGAATATGAATATGAATATGAGTATGTATATGAATATGAATATGAAAAGGAATATGAATATGAATATACCAGAGTTGTGTAAAAAGCAATAATTTTTTAATGCATTAATGGTACTTTCAAAAATGCATTAATTTGATACATCAACATTAAAATGCTATGCATTATAAATTTAATGCACATTTTACAACTCTGGCATATACTATAAATATGAGTATGAAAAAATTTCAGAAATAATAAATGTAAACATTCCAAAATAATGTTTTTTTTTTATTAAGAAAAATAGCATAGTACAGAACATAACAGTTAAGTATAAATTAATATATTGTTAAATAATAAAAATATCGAATCAAAAAAATTTTCTTGGTCTTTGTTTTTTGTTACAATTCCAAATTTATCATTAGCATACATATGTGCATATTAATGTGTGTGAATATTTTAAAATTAGACCTTTCACATTTTTATATATTTAGTATATAATTTGTTTGTATGTATGCATGTACGTATGTATGTATACACACAAATGTGCATACGCTTGGATCCGTATTTTTTGCAAATATAATATTTACATATTTTTTTTATTAACTCATTTAATTTTTTTGCACTTTTAAAATTCTTTACTGCTTGTTTATTTTGAATTTGCGTTTTTGTGTCGGTAAAATTTACGTTCAAAAAAGATCTTAAAATTAATCATAAAAATACCGTTATTTTTTTCTATGATAATCTGAATCGCAAGGTTAAGTCAACTCTTAGTAGCAGTGATGGCCAGAAAGAGTTTTTATCGTGTACGGCTCTATGAAACAACCTCGCGGACAAAGCTTCTTTGAAAGCTTTCTATAGACTTTTTGCGTACGGGCGCACAGAGTAAAAGCATTCTTTGATTGTAAAGGATATAAAATTTAGGAAAGCTTAAAAATGCTCCATAAATGTCTAGATTTCTGAAATATTTTGCAGTTTAAAAAAAAAAATTCTAAGCATTTCGATACCTGCTTTTTTTTAAATGGCTTTTCTTAAAATTTTCTCAATGAATTTTTGTAAAAAAACTTGCAACTTTAGAATAGTTTTTAAAAGCTTTTCTGGACATATTTTGTTTTTGATCGTCAATTGTCGATATCATTATTCGTAATAAAAGTTTTACTTTCATATGTTTCCTAAAGCTTTCCATTAAGTTTAAAATAAAAGTTCTTTGTTTAATTTAAACATGAACAATGAAAGTTTATAACCAATAATTTCAATCGATTATTTTTGTAGATAGCAATTTACAGTAATATTTCAAGAAAATCAGATATTTTTTACTTTTGGAAAAGTGCTCTGAAGTCGTTGAAAAGTTCTAAAAAATCAGTTTCATATAACCAGAATTGGCCCCCAAATCTGTACTCCACCGGAAGCTGTCACTTCATACCGCAAAGAAGTCTTAAAAATATTTCTGCCAGCTTTAAGCGAACCCTTCTCTATACAACGCAGTGACGAGCAAAACGTGGCACGCGGGTAGAGCCTTTTTAAGCTTTCTAGATAAACATATGCAAACATATACGTAGTTAGATATTTTATATGGACCAGTATCAATCGAAACGTATTTAGCCTTATGGAAAACACATTGTAATGCAAAATGTATATCAGCCCAAAAAAAAAACATATCTTACGGGAGAAGCTTTTTACAGCTCGTTATAGACTTTCTATTGACATAATAAAAACTCTCTGTGTTCAAATCTGATGTTTATCAGATTCAAAAGGAGTAAAAGCGCTCCGTGCCCTCCTATATAAAATCAATAGAGCTTAAAAAAGCTCGTCCCTTTTTTGTCGGGACTCACGTAACGGGTTCTTCAATCGCATTGAAACTTTTGTGTAGCGCTTTATCGAACTCAACAGAGCTTTTTACACTACATGCTTCTTTTGGACTTCTTGTTAAGTTTTTATTAATTTTAAGAAGTTTCTTTGGCACGTTTTTTAAATAAATAAGAAATATATGTTTCTATGTATATGTATACTTAGTATAAAATATTATTTGAAAATACCGATCGTCCATATAAAAAGCCACAATTCTGTGTGCTTTTTCTTGATATGTGCTACCGTTCCAAATAAACTGGAAATAACTGTACTTAATATGTGTTGTATTTATGTATGTAGAATTATACATGTAGTATAGTTTTATATATATGTTTTCATGCAAAAATGCCTTTTTGTGTCCATTTTATTGATTTATTTTTTGTGCTTTTTTAGCAGCGTGTCAAATTTATATTTTTGTTTTTAAAAATTTGTTTTGTTGAAATATATTGTATAATTTGGACCATCAGACTGTTTTTCTCTAAAAACTGACAGACATTCTTAAAAAGGCGCAAGCTGTTTCTAAACAAAATTTAATAAATAAATGAAAGTAAAAAATAAATAAAAAAGTCGAAGCAATACATATTAAAATACTTAAAGAAAATCCAAACTTTTTACAGTTTTCGCCGCAAGCTTTTTGTATTTAAAGCAAATGTGGGGAAAAACTATTTTTAAATTTTGTGTGAAAAATGCAAATTATGTTTATTTTTTTGGTAATTGTTTTTGCGAATTCATTTTTTTTCTTATAATTTTAATAGCTACAATAATTAACTGTTTTTACTTTTTGTGTATAAGTGCATTCGCGTGTAATTAATTGGCTAATAGTTGATATATAGTTTTATTTATACTTTAATGCTTGTATTTATTTATTCATAATTTCCTTTATTTTTTTTTATTTTTGCGCTTTTAAAAATGTTGTACTCTACAAATAGTACTTAAGTCAATGCGCTTCTTTCAAATAACATTTCAATTCTAAATCAGTTATTAATATGCGAGTTTTTTTGCGAATTAATGTAAATATACAGTGGTGGCCAAAAAATTAGCACAATTTTTTTTTTTTCTTAAATCACTTCTCTCGTATTGTAGTTAGAATTAAATGAGTTGCATCATAAATTTTTTTAAATTTTTTACTCACTGAAGAAAATCTTTGTTCTTCGAAAGCTTCATATGTCTGAACAATTTTCAAAATCAAAAGCTTCTTATAAAGCTCCCATTAGGCTCGCGAGATTTTTAATAATGCTTTTTCTATATAAAGTATTTTTCACACATACATATGTATGTACATTTTAGGAATCTTGGCATCGGAGAGAAAAAATAAAAACGCCACTTTAAATAAAAAAGTAGGTTTCAAACCCATTTAATTATTATTAATTTTATGATAGGAGAGATAGAAGCAATTTTTCGATTTAAGTTGTTGAAAAGTAATGAATATCTAAATCCCGGGATCGTAAAAAACGGAAAAATTAACATCCCTATTACATATGTATGTACATAAGGGTGCATCACCATAAAAAGTAGGTTTTCCTACCGGAATCATAACCTTTATTAAATTTTAAGACTTCCGACAAAATAATTCGGAAAAATATTAAAATTTATGTGAGCTGGATCTCCAAAAATCTCTTAATTTTAATACCGTTGATGTAATTTAAACAAATGGTATGCTATGTTCTGAGGTAATTTTTTAGAAAAAATATTAAAAAAATAATAAATTTGTTTATAAAAATCTCGAAAATCCCGCGCCTTGTGCTACTTTTTTGCCCATCACTGTACTAAAGTACAAATTTTTATACTTTTATGTAATTTGCGCTACTCAACAAACATTGTCCTTTATTGAAACTACAAATACAATATTTTTGTCAATATCAATATTGGTAAAATATTTCTTTTATTTTTGTTAAAATGATTTTCATATTTTAGTCAGCTACTCAATGTTACTCGTAGATAATGCATAATATCGTGCTGCTGAGGCACTATAATTTTTTTTTTTGTGATAAAATATATTGTTTTTTATGTGAATGTACACACCCTGCAGAAAAACATTATCAATTGATAAAAAATAACCAATTTTTAGACAGCTTTTTTGCAGAATTTCGATAAATATCTCACTTTTATTTAGCTATGACAAAACTAGTTTTAAGTGAGTTGTAAAGTCATGCAGACGTTATCGAGAGTTTGTTTTCTTTAAACAAGTTCCTGTTTAAATATCCTCAAACAAACTTTACTTTGAATATAATTTTTTTTCTGCACTTCACATACTTTTTCGAATTCAGCACAAATAAATTTTTCGAATTCAGTACAAATAAAATGAAGATCGAAATTTTATACTCAGCCTCATTGCGTAAGTCGTAAATTAGGCTCAATTGTAGGACTCGACAATATTGGCATTGTATACAGCCGTGCTGAAATAAGTAAACGACGAAAATCGCCGTAAACTATACAGTGCTGCCAAGTTTTCCCACTTTAATACACTAGTCGAGTCGAAATTTTAGGCAATGGCGAAAAACGACTTGCATTCGACACGGCTCTCGCAATGAGGGCGATTATCATTTTGAAGTTATGTCAGACGGAACTCGAATATGGGACCGCCTACAGCAGAATATGTAAACAAATACATATGTGACGTTAAATAAAGTAAATAAATAAACAGTAGTTGACACCTAATGCAGAGGTAACCACCCTTGACGATTTCGCGGACATCGCCCTACAAATATGTATATGTACTAGTCAACTTCAAGTTAACTTATAGTTAGATACATTTCCTGCAGGGTATGTACAATACATAAATATGCATGTGCTTATGTAAGTATGGATGTGTGTTTTTGTATGATATTTTTTGTAAGAGATTCTTCGTGCAACTGGCGAAGCGATGTCAGGATGCCAACAAAAAAATTATTGTGCTTTAAACATATCGTCCAACTAACTCTTATGCCAGAAATGTATGTTAGTTTTTTACTCATTTTATCTCGTTTGTATTCGATTTTCATATTATTTTTCTTAATCTCTGTTCATTACATTTTTTATATGCAGTGTTTTTATGATTTTTTCTCTTTTCCTTTTTTACATTATTTTTTTATTAGATTTTAAACGCATGTTATCTCTACTAAAACACGTTAGGGTAATTAATCTAAACGCTTAAATGCCTCGTAACCAGGTAAACCTCGTAAACTTACTTAATTTTATATGGAAAATCGGTTTATTTACGAGGCATTTACGCGTTTCCATGTTTACCCATATTGTTTTGAAAATCTGTCACTTACTTACTTTATTTTAGGATTTACTACATTGTATAAATATATGTATTTATGTATGTATTGTAGGTATAGTACATAAAAAACTAATAATTAGGAAGTGGTATTTTAGCTGTTAAGTGAACGAGCCAAAAATTTCTGGCACAAAATTGTGCATATAATCGTGGAAGCGTCTCACACTGGGTTTGCAAATTATAAATCGTATTTTTAATAGTTTTTTACCAATTTGATCAATTTTTCAGTGAAATTTAAAAATTTCCTGGAAACAATTTTCATAGCAATCGGATTTGCTTCGGGTCTTGTTAGATAGAAAAAATATGATTTTTTTCGATAAAAACATTATTTTACAATATGTATTTCGTTGTTACTTGCAATTATAAAACTGAAACATGTTAGAATATATTAAACAAATTTTTGTTTGATTAAAAATATTCTGTTTAAAATACATACATTGTAGAAAAATTAAAAATCCTTAAATTTGTTGTTTAAAAAAATCACTTGCAAAAATGGGCTGGGCCAAAAAAATTTTGGCAAGGCCTTTTTAAAAAAAAAAAAAAGTTTACTTATAAAATAAAAGCCCCGAATTACAAAAACATACAATTTCCACAAAAAAAATTTTTTAACAAATTTCTAAAAAAAATTTTTTTAATTGCACAGGATAAATTATTTTATTTAAAATAGCTTTCAGAAAAGTTAAAAACGATATAACCAAAAAAATATTATATTGCAATTATACAGCTACTACAGGGTGGGCCAAATAAGACCCCAACTTTTTGCGGCCAGCGGCGTAGCATGTATGTTTTCTTTATAATTTTTGGGAATATTTATTCGCGTGAAATTCGCGACAGGACCGATTATTTCATAGTAGCAAGTGATTAAAAAGAATACGCTGCATAACATAAGTAAAAATTAGTTTTCTGATGTGTCGAATATAAATGGGCAAATGCAATGAAATGCCTTGATTGGCGCTGTAACCGCCTAGGCGATTTTAGCCGAGTCCAACAAAGCATGCCAGTCGCTTTTCTTCTGTGCCAACTGACCCCAATTGGAAATGCCAAGTGAAGCCAGTTCCTTCGCCACCTGGTCTTTCGCTTTCCTCCGTTTCCCGCAACGTGGCCGACGTTGTATTTGTGATAGTTATCTTTATAGTTTCAGCCCCCCAATGGATTTTTATGAAGCTTCATCTAACCTATGTAAGGATCCCGCTTAACCGAAGTAAGTTATGTGTGGAGGTCGCAATGGCAAATTTGGTTCCGAACTTTACGCCTTTTCTCCGTTACACCTGAAGATTGAATCGCTTAAATTTTCATCTGTGGAAAATAAAATCGTTCTGCATCTCGCTAGGACTCAGCCTAATAAAATCTGTTGCCAAATCGAGTCACAAGTAAAAAAAAAAATCAAAAATATTACCCGTACGAGGGCATGTTGGTTTGGGGAATGTTGCTGAAGTAGCAGTCTTTGTTCCAACAAATACAAGTCTGATTCGTTCCGGTTACGTAGACCCATCTGTCGTAGTAAGTCGACATGTCGTATGCGTATGTTACATACTTTTAAGTGGACCCTTAATTTAACAAATTTTAACAATAAGTTTTTACGGGGCGAAGTCTAAATAAATAACGTATTTAAAGAAGTAGTGGGTTCATTAGGAAAGAAATAACGTAACCAAATAAATTCACTTGAGGCTAATTACATTAAAATAAAAGGTACATATCGCACACCGTCTTCAAAAGTGTCACGGCTCAAAATTTGGCATTTCCGAAGTTATGCGCTAAAAATCTACAGAGCTTTTATTTACCGTTCAGCAAAAGCTGGAGAAAATTTCTGTTATAATTAAAAAAAAAAAAACCTATGGTAAAGTCGCCCTTGCCCATATGATTAGCATGTGCTACGAAATAGTTTTTCGCACTTTCTGACGAACGTATTATTTTGAGTTGTGACTCTTTTGAAGACGGTGTGCGATATGTATGTATGTCTCATCAAAAAGCATATTTAGCTCATTTATGTACGTAACCTTTTTTAAATAACGTACTTTTGAGATAATTACATGCGCATCAAGCAACAAATTCTATTACTTAGTACAAAAGTATACACATTTTAAAAGTTACTATGTATATTTTATAAGAGTTCGTGCACTTTTGGAGATTTTTATTTTGTGTTTTTTTTTCGTGTTCGACACGTACAAAAAAACGGGTTTAGCACCCAACAGAATAATAATAAATAAAATTATTTACAGAAATATTAAATAATAAATACAAAAACGTTAGTATTTTTATATTAACATGCACAGGTGTGTACTTAAACTTACTAAATATAATAAATAGCAAAATTGTGTAGAGGACAATAAATATGTATTTACATATACATACATATATTATATTCAAGTATGTATATAAAATAGAAAACACTTATAAACATATTTGGCTTTAGTTTACATAATATTAACGGACGATAAATGAACAATACTGAGGGTTAATCGAATTTTTTTCATACGCTGACGCCTGGCACAGCACAAATGAGACGCGCGGCAAAAAATAAATACGCGAACGGAGCAAATTTTAAAAGTTCAAAAATTCCTGAAAAAAATGTGTAACATAATTTTGTGTTACACAAAGGCATAAACTTTACTTAAACTATTTCGCTATTGCTATTTTGTGTTTTCTTAAAATCCTTAATCACACTTAATTTTTTGCAACCGCAATTTAATAAATTTTAAGCTACTCGCTTCATACTTTCGCTGAACGTCTCAAAAATCACAAATTTTACACAAATTAGCAATAATGACCGCACTATAACGACATAAAAACCTATTTATCACTTATTTGAGCCAACAAATTTCTAAAAACATCACACATTTCCTTAATATAAAGTTAACCTCATATCAATTTTGTTCAATTATCGTCCCCTTTTTGTGTTAATATCTATGCGTTCACATAATGTTTATAAATTGTTATGCAATACAGAGTTTTATACTGCAAAGGAATGTTTTGCAATTTCCAAAATTTATTTCCAACAAATTGCGCCACGCCTATGTAATTGTGTACCCAGACCTCTTTATACTTTAGTTACATCACCCAAAAAAGACGACAATACAATGGCACAGCAATTTACTTAACATCCGCATTGCCAGGTGTAGCAGAGAGCGCCATTTTAGACAGTGTGGCCAAGGAACGTTTAGAAGTATCCGAAGTGTCGGAAAACAGGCGGCGGAAGCTAGAAAGAAAATTGAGATTTAGAAAGAATATTGCTTAAAGTAGAATTTTCAATATATCAATAGCACTTTATTAAAATAACTTATCTCGAGATATGACATTTTTTCCTTTAAAGTAATATTTCAAGGGGTTCCTAAACATTTCTATAACTATTAGCTAGCTGTAGGTTAATTTTAGGATATCCCTTTTAAAATACAAAATTTATTAAAATATAAAATTTTTAAATTAAACCTTATTATTTATTTTTAATTCAAAGTCAAAACTATAACGATATATATATATATATATTTATATATATATATGATATAAGTTGTTTTAATTAAATGGGAACATTTTCGTTAACAAACAGCTCGATACTTGAAAGGCGCTCAGTCGAACCGCTCTATTTTTTAGAGTCTACGAGTGCCTAAAAACTCTTCAATTAGCGATGAACAATGTTTATGCATTTGACTACTGACCATATTTTACTTTTCAATCATTAAACCCAAACAAATTCTCTTAATGCAATGTATACTCACAATTTGCGTATACCCGATTCACTGCTCTTCTTCCAAGGAGCATCGTCTGGCTCGTAGGGTAAAGGTCCTTGTACGGGTGCATCATGGTCAGGTGGCCTGGGAAAGGTAAAAGACATAAAGTTAAACGTCAAGTGGCTGTAATACCAATAAAAACATTAAAAATTAAAAATACAAATGCAAACAAAAAATGTATAAAGCAAATAACTTTTGAATGTATACAACAATAGTGCCGCACCAAGTGGAAAGCGACACTTGCCGCCACTCAAGCATAGCCGCCTCCACCCGAACAGCACAAAAAAAAAAAATAACTACCCCAACATGCTTTATAATCCACATCTACACACACACGCAAACTATTATTTGTTGCTTTTTACTCACGTGCCGCACACCGCTTCATGCGCTTCTTGTGATTCCTCATCCACCTCATCATCTTCGTCATCATAATCATACGAACTAGAATCACCTCCACCACCAGCGCCACCCGCTGCTGCCAGTTTCGCATTACTAGGCTTGAGTGCCTTCAATTCTTCGGTCAAATTGTCAACAGTAGTGATTAATTCGTCACGTTCGCAAATTAACTCCTTCAACTGTAACGTGGTGTAGCGCGGACGATTCGGATCATTCGGGTCGTCGCTGCACGATTTCACCAAATCCTCATTCTCTTTCTCTGCCAACCCAAGTTGCTTGCGTAATTGATTAATGTCACGGTATTGGTCTTGTAGTTGAGCAAGGAAATCAGCGCGCTCTTCGCACAGCGTCTTCACTTGGGCTTGTAGCATTTTGCGCCGGCGATGAGCATCGCGGGCGGACGACTTCAACCGGTCCACTTGTATATGCAGCTAAAGGGGAGAGCAATGGATGAGGAATAAAATGAAAAGAATACTAGGAAAAGCAAACAAGTATAAAAATAAATGCTAACACAAATAAATACAATAAAAACTCGCTGTTATAACACGGCAAAAGTTTTAAAGCCGGGGGTTCAGCGTTGTTGCTGTACAGGCAGCTGCAGATAATTGCCAACCAGTTGATTAAATTAGCCGAAGTTAACGAGCGTTAAATACACTTTATGATGACCTGAATAATGGAAAAAATCGCCAAGTCGCGTTGTAGCATAGCAGCGTAGGGTAATTAATTTTTCGCAAACCTTACAGAATGCAGAAAGGAAGGAAGTTGCGAAGGAGTTGTTGTGTGGGTAGAACATAGAATAGGCTACAAACTTTGGTTTAAGTTTTCGTTTAAGGCAAGTAATCAATTTTGTGTTTAAGTAGTTTTACTACATAGACTTTTGGCTGGAATAGTTTAGATATTCCGTGATGATAAAGCTCATGTAGTACATGTACAAAGGTGCTTTTTTAAGATAAGATGTGGCATTTTGTATGTATATACCATCCCTGTTCTTCAGCTGACTTACATTTTCTATTTCTCCGTATTTTTCCTGCAACTCATGCTCCTTCAATTTCAACTCGTCACGCTGTTTATAGATTTGATCTTTTAAACGCTGCAGCACTTGCGTATCCGTAAGCGCACTATTCAGCTCATTATTCGTAATACTAATAATACTTTCGGTCAAACTAGCACCCAAGCCGGAAGATTGTGCTGAAGAGGACTGCAGATCTTGGGTCTGCTTAACAAGTCGCTTATTCTCATCCTGCAAGGACTGCACCATTTCCACCAGTTCATTGGTTTCGGTACGCCATTGCTCCTCCAGCACTTCCATTTCCTGTAAAAAGAATTTATGTTATAAGTTATTATTATTGACTAAATTGTGTTTTCTGTGCCAAAACTTACTGTCTCGAATCGCCTGCGGTACTCAGCTCTCTCGGATTTTTCACTCTCCAGTTGTGCAATCTTATCGCGCAATTCCTGTATAGTCGCATTTTCCCGCTCATTCTTCGTTGCCAATGCCTCAAGCAGCTCCAGTGTATTTATAATCTTTGGCATTAGTCCCGTAACTGCATCAGTACCATAACGATCAATAATTCGTTCATATTCCTTTCCAATGTCCGATGCTAAATCGTAGACATCAACAACGGCGACGTCATCGATGGCATCCAGCACCATTTCACCCATTTCATTGATGTGAAAACCGGGCATGTAGAGTTGAAACCTAGCAACAATGTTTCCTACACTCGATTTATTTGATTGTTACTAAATGAAAAACTAAAACAGGAATAAATTTGTTTCTACTTGTTCTTAAGCTGCTAGAAGTTCGCTCCTCCTACAGCACTAGTGTCTTTTTCTCGCTGCCTTTTTGGATAAATATGTGAGTGAATTTTAAATAGCTTTGAAGAGTTTTATTGCGCCTCTATTACTCGACAGCTGCAGTTTCTTCCTGCCAACGCTACTTTTGGTGCACCACTGCCCACACACGGAGCAATTTGGTGTCGTCACTTCTATAATTAATGAGTGGAGTATCTATACACAAACACCTTTTATTAGTACTCGTATTAATATTTGATTTTCACACCCTAAACTTTTAAATATTTTATGTAAACAATTGCACTGAAAATAAGTATATCCTTGCAGGTTTGGTCCTTGCGCCAGCTGGAAAATATTGGATTACTCCTTTTTGAGACCGTTTCGCAAATTCTCCGTGAGTAATCGATGTAGAGATGCCAACTCTAGCAGGTATTTGAACTTTTGGTGGAATGGAGAAATTACATCAAATTTTGGGAGATGTCAGCAAAATATTTGGATTTCGGAGGAATCGGCCTTAATGTATAATTGAATGTGTAACGTCCCGGTTAGTGGTACTTAACAGGAGTGTTACATTTTTAGTTACAGCGAGAGAAAACCAAGCAAAAACCTTCGGCTTATCAAACTATCCTCGTATTTAAAGAAAATGGGAAATTCTTGTTGGATTTCGGAGGAATCGTCCTTATAGTCTTGGCATCCCGGAGTATCATCGAGCCACAGATGACAATGCACAGAGTTGCATGTATTAGTAGTAGGGCCAATATTTTATATATGTTGACTTTTACTTAATTTTTTAATTTAACGCTTGGGATTTCATATAAATAAACATGTGCATGAAAACAATTAACCATCGATCGGAATTATATGTAATTCTTAGTACATGTTCTCTGATTTATCATATTTTAATTTCTCTTTTTCTCATCCCTTAGACCCCTTTCAGGTACGTCAAGTCTTGATTTCAAGTCTGCTCGTGCGTTGGCGAAGGAGGAGGGACGAATGTACTTTTCCCCTCTCTGCACACCTCCTTCGCCCACGAACCGAGCAGACTTGAAAGCAAGACTTGACGTGTCTGAAAGGGGTCTTAGGTTCGGCCCTATTTACTAAACGGCAACACTTGCTGTTCCATTTCAAATCCCGTTTCGTTTGCGGCTGCAGTTTTTTTAGTTTGTTTTTTTACTTTGATTTTCCTGTTTAGTCGAGTGAAAAATTTAGCAACTGCGGTTAAAGTTACAAATTTCAACTAGGTATCTTGTTAATATTCTAAACAATTTGTGCTTTTCACTACAAATAAACGCAAATTAAGGTAAATGTACATTTATCTGTACGTTTTCAAAACTTTAAGGCGTGGCAGAGCAAGTAACAGGAAATTGCTCCAATCGGCAGTGCAACGTGATCCCTTTGTTTTCTGTCTTGACATTTGCGGAATTTCGGAAGACAAAGCAAGTTTTCTGATTACATGGAACTTGATAGAGACGCGGCAATAATTTTTGTATTATTTTGCAATAAACCCTGCAAACCGCGTTTAAACTACTGGAAACTGTGCTAAATAACGTGGACGTGTATTGGTTGTGCATATTAAACAAGTGAAAATGTTCAATAAGAATTTATCGGCTAATTCGGCCATAATGGAGGCATTGGAGTCATTGCCTGGAATCGGGGTAGGTAGAATAATATATTTTATACTATAACTTTACAGCCTATTTGAACAATATACCAACTTTTTATTATGGGCAATAGAGGATCACTTTAATTAGTAATCCAGAGTAGCAGAGATATGAGAAATCTGCGTAATAATGGCCATGTGAAGCGAATTGCGTATCAGAAAAGTACCATTTTCAAGTGTTTGTAAAAATTTGATATTAGTTTTTAATCGTTTAACTCAAATATATACATATATAACAAGGGATTTTCGATAAGTCAGCCATGCTCAGATCATAACTCAGCGACGTCCATAGTTGCACAAACCAACAAAATACGAGACGACGTGCACGGATGCTGAAAAGAGGTGTGTCAAACTGGTTAATGCGCTTTCAACATAAGTTCTGTCCATTTGTATTGATAGCGTGGTTCTGCCTCCATAAATTTGTAATATTCTCACTTTGTTTAGGGGCTTTGTTGACATTAGCTGATTGTAAATATGCAATTCCATGCTCTTGATAACCTTTTAACTTACATACATTATCATTGTATATGCATGTATGCATTCAAATGCATTTGATTACTTCAAAATTTTATAGACAAACTGGAAACAAGCAAGTCCATCGCGCGTTTTGTATTTGCTACAGCAGCACAGCTGGTATATTTGAGTTGTAAGATAATCCTCTGGTATATAGGATTTCCATGGGAGTAATAGTACTATTCATGTGCACTATTGTACTTTAGTTAGACCGATTTTTGTTTATTTTGTACATCGCAAATACACATGTATACAATAGCTTTCATTATCAACTTGCATGCGTCACCGTTGACCATTGACATAAATGTATTTTAAATTGTTCGATCCTAATATACGCAGTTTAAGTTTTTATTAAGTTAAAATGTGTTTGCTTAGCCACATACCGATGGTCATCTGCAATAACGACACAACTCAACACTAAAAAAAACCTTAATACTAAACTGGCACATGTCTCTTATCAAAAGATTTAGTAAGGATTAGACATTGTTCAGTACATAGTAAGTTTTTTTAGTGTTGCGTTGTGTCGTTATACACAAATTGATATTTCTGAAACTGAATATTTCTAGTCATTAGTCGAATGTACTGAAGTAAGTAAAAATGTTTAAACATTAAACATTTTACTAAAAAGTTCATTGCACCTAAGTAATGCTATGTATTTTAGTAAAAGATAACTAAAAGGGCGTGCCTCGGGCTATTACCGGTGCACCTTAATTTTTTTTGAAATGTCAGTTAGGCTACTCTGGCCCTCAAGGCCTCAATTGTCAAAGCAGAGATCTACTATCAATAGTTTTTAAATATGTTTACCAGTAAATATATGTACATACATATGTATGTACAATCGAACGTTCCGTTCATAGTTTGTGTTTGTTGTACAATTAAAGCTGATACGTATTTAAATAATATTTTGTGGCTTTGACACTGAACTCAACAGCTGATGGAAACGTGACTATTGGACAATGCTATGGTTAAAAGTTGTTTTTAATTCATTTACTAGTATGTATGTATGAAGGTTCATTTGTACATAGTACTTTTGTATGTAAAGCATTTGTGTCTTTCCGAACTATTAGCATGTTATGCGATTGGTTTTGTTTATAAACAAATACATATTCTAGCTTCCTCTTGTGCCTGTGTTATAAATATACGTTTTGCTAATCTATAAAAACTTTACAGTTAAGTTTTTTTTATATAACACATGATCAAAATATTTTTTTTTACATGGAAAAAAATCCGCAACACCCTCGACAAAAAAAATTCTAAAAAATCAACGGTAATTTTTAGCGACTTGAAACTTGCACTTTATTATACTAAAATTGAATGGGCTACAAAACTGCATACCCCAAAATTTTCTAAATATTCTAATTAAAAATTTTGAAATTTTGATGACAATTTTTTGAAGTTTGATTAATTTTTTTGCAATTTGTGCAAGCTTTGCAACTTTTGTTATTGTGGTTTCTGATATAGCTTGAATTATATTTTAAATGAAAATTATTAAAAATAAATAAATAAACATAATTTGCATGCAATATCGTTTTGAATTTCGTTGCTAATTAGTTGCACGCATCTGTATACATTAGAGTGGTCCAAAAAATGTTTATCCGAGATAGGGTTTGGGGCACCTTCCAGAATTGTTTCTCTTGCCAAAAGAGGTGCTGGTACCAAACTTTACGTTTCTTAATATAAATTGAGAGGATGGTCATATCTATAGCATCCCCATTTCAAAGTGATATTGTTTGCCACGTATGTTTAATTATTTATTTTCAAGAATGTTCAATTAAAATTCAGTTCATTCTCTTACAAAACCCATATAAACCTAAGTTTGTAAGGGACTACAAAAAAAAACGCAACAAATGTTCGTCCAAGTTTCAAACTTTTTTCAGAAGTGTTAGAATTTTTTTTAGTACACAGTTTTATAGCACATTAAATTTTATCCGATAATGTGCAAATTTCAAGTGGCTAAAAATTACCGTTGATTTTTTTGATTTTTTAGTACTGTGAGCCTGTGCTAATTGATAGACAACGCCGTGCGACAAAAACCAAAACTTTTTAAAACACGAAAAAGTCAATATATTCAAAAAAGTAGCTGCCAAATATAGTATAACTGCGTTTTTAATTTTTCTCCCTGTCGTCAGGATTTTTTTATAAAAGGCTTTGAAATTTACAGGATATTATTGAATAAAAAAATTATTTAAAAGATTTGGTGCATTTTAGAGTAACAATATAGGTATCAATGAAAAGGAAAAATTCTGTAGAATTAAAAAAAAATTTGCTAGCTCGATGCTCTTCTTCTGCTTCAAAGCAACTATCAAAAACTTCCACCAGTAAAAGTTACGAATTGGCACAGCAGAAATGTAAAATTTTCTCACCATAGTAAAAAGTTTTTCCACCATAGAACTTTTATACTGATTAGCATAGGCCCTGTGTACTTAAAAAAATTGTAACACTTCTGAGAAAAAAGTTTGAAATTTAGGTGAAAATGTGTTGCATGTTTTTGTAGTCTTACAAAGTTTTAAACTTTGGTTTATATGGATTTTGTTAGAGAATGAAATGTATTTTAATTTAAAATTCCTAAAAATAAATAAATAAACATAAGTGACAAACAATATCCATTTGAAATGGGAGTGCTATTGTATTGGCCAATACTGTACATAAATCAAAATTTCAAACTTTATACAAAATTTAAGAAAATGTAACAAATTTTCATAAAAATTTCAAGCTTCAGAATTTTTATAATAGCAATTTTTGAATAGGACGAACTCTGAAAAAAATACGACTTTACTTCGTTATCCTCATTTTTAATTTTGATACCTTATTGCGACAAATATTTCAAAAATGTCCTTAAAACTTGTTCTGCATGAATTATTAGTAAAAAGAAAGCGCTATAAAATGGTACAGGATAAAAAACTTCATACCCAAAAATTTTATAAAGAGTCAGGTTAAAAAACTCGAAATTTTGATGAATATTCTGAATTTTATAAAGTTTAAAACTTTGATTTATATGGTTTTTTAAAGCTTAGACAATATTTTTATAGAAAAAATTACAAATAAAGATTAGCTTGAAACTTTGATTTATTTAGTTTTAGTTAAAGCTTGGTCAATATTTTTATAGAAAAATTTACAAAAAAATTAACTTGAAAAGCAACACGTAAACACTTGTTTGAGTCTCTATATGTATGTATATGATGATGACACATTCCTTAACATTTATTCTCTTAAGCGCTCAATATGCTTACAAATAACTACATTTACAACAAAGTGATTGCCTTCATTACAGTCGTTTACATTTGCTAAAGACATCAAACGATATCTTATCTTTGTACATATAGTATTTTATATACAGTCAAACGAACGCGATGCACTTAGAAGCTGTTTCAATCGTTTTCTGTTTTTAATATTTCTCCAGGTGAAAAGGGCAATGAGTTTCACATATCCCCCAACAACAGTAACGGCTAATAGTCATGCAATGAGCCCGCAATGCGACAGCAGTACTACTACTTATTTTTCTTTAGCGATTGCGGCGTATCGGATTGTCTACCCTTACTATTGAAGTCCCTCGAAATCAAGAATTTTAACTTTGTGCTTAATAAATCCGTAACTGACTCAGTAAACGACGAAAATCCTCGAAAACTATGCAGTGCTGCCAAGTTTTTCCGTTTTACAACACTATGTAGTCGAGTCGAAATTGTAGGCAATGACATGAAATTTTCGATACGATTCGACTCACGAAAAACGATTCGCATTCGACACGACTCTCGCAATAAGCCTGAATATGTTAGTGTTTGGCCGAGCTTGTATCATCAGGCTCATGCATATCTATCCCTAATCAACCGCCAAAAAAGCGTAAACGGCCGCCGCAATAAAAAAGCATTTCTGCTTCAAAAAGAAAATTTTGAAAAAATATCGGTAACGGTCACTTTGCGTTAAGACTTTGACATGGACACAGTGCCTTTTAAGCCGATAAGAACCCTTACGGCTGATTTTTAAAACCTCAAACGTTCACCAGTCCGTATCTTAGTCAAAGTCAGCTATAAAGATTTTGAGATCTCACCTTTACCTTAGATATACATATGAATATCTATATATAAACCAGCATGAATCAACTGGGAACAATTTTCTCCTATGTTTCTCAACCGATTCGAATGGTTGTTGCTTTGTTGGAAAGGTGTTTGGTAGGAGGAGTGCACAAAGTTTTAACTTTCCCGATAGGTGGCGCAGGGGTCGAGCTACGCTAAAAACTCCCATTTATGGTCTGATTTGTTTCAAAAGTGGAATATATATTCGCTATGTAAGGACAAATATACCTGCCAAAATGGACAACATATTCCGAGTTATTTCAAATTCACGTCCATGCAATATGCTATTATATCTTTGATGCTTTCCATTTTAAGGTGCAATCCCGTATTCCTCGGACTCGGACTAGTAAAACTGTCAAAAAATAAAAATTCACTCAGAGCGAGAGAGTAACATTGAAAAGTACGGGATCGCTTTCTAGTAAAAAATGGTAACTTCTGTCAACTTCAACATAACCTCCAAATTTTGGTTGTAAATTTTTGCTTATTTTGTATGTAAACGCACTCAGCTCACACATGTAAATAACCAAAAACACTTTCAAATTCATTAGAATCCACTTAAACAAGTAATTAAATACTTTTCAACATGAATTAGCAGAGTGCAATTTTCTTTTGTTTACAATTTGGTTGCCAAACACACTACAGCTGATCGTTTGACACATTTACCAGAATTTACCAGCAAAAAATTCTCGGACTAAAACTGGTAACTTCCGTGTCTCACAGGGCTTCATAAACACCACCTCGTACTATGACACATGCTGCCTGAGTAGTTTTAAAACAGCTTCCGTAATTGGCGTGAATCCATATTTCGGTAATCGATGTGCTTAAGCCGCTGTTTGTTAAGGCCGTTCGACCTTCTCGCTACTGTTATATCAACTCCATAAGCGGAGCCACTGCAATTAGCCTATGGTTCGTCGTTATCTTCTCGTCTGTTCCTGTTTGTCGATAAAAACAGCCGTTCTCTGGGTGGATGGTAGGACGCCTCTATCATAACTATGCTACTTAGTGAAATACCTTTCCCTCTTCGCCAGGGATGATTGATCTCACTTGTTTATTATCTACAGTAATACAAGTGATTTGCTGCAGCTAAATATTTCTGGCATTCTGAGGTGAGCTTAGCCATTTCATCATTCTTATCCAAAGCAAATTAATATCAAAAAAAAAGATCGCGAAAAAGACTTGCTAATTTTTCACTTGTATTTTGCTCGCCAATTCGCGCTTTCAAGTTCGTTTCCCATTTCACGCTTCCATGCTGTCTACTACAACCTACGTTTAACTCTAGTGCTTACCGCCTCTCGGCGTGTTATCACTCTCGTATGTATCATTGCTTGATTTCTCGCTGCTTGCATAGTTATTTGATTTTATTTTTATTTATTTACCGCAACTCAGCTGTTCTTTTGTTATTTATGTGGCTTTGTATCAAATATTCAAAGCCACTTCTACGAGCAGCGAACCACAAATCGACAACAGAAACCTTTTGCGCAGCACAGCGTCTCAAGCGCTCAAGTCAATGGTGAAATTTCAGTTTAGCTGTGCACAATGGCAAAAGCGCTGCTGCGTATTTATATTTATTTTTAAAATTATCAGCTGTGCAGTTTTTTAATTATTATATTTTTTTTTTAATATCTTTTAATAGTTTTTTCTTTTTTCCACCACTTCAGGTGCATATTTATGCAATACTAGATAAGGGTGCGGGCGCGCGCGAAATAAGCGCAATCAAACAGGGAAATTTGCATCTAAAATTGCAATTGTAAGACTGGAGTGGTTGTGGAATGGAACTGCGTGGAATATTAATTTCTTATATAAGCATGAGCATTATTAAAAAAAAGTGATGGAAAAAATGTGGTTTTCTGTGTCGTTGGATGAGGTAGGTTGAGAAACGAACTTCTATGAAAATTATTTAAAAAATGCTAAAAATGCGGTTGTGTATAAAAAAATTTAACAATCATATAAAATGATTTAATTTGTTAGAAAATTGCTTCGGAAAACAAAATAATCAGCTGTTCCTAAAACTTGTAACTTCTGGCTGGTTTAGCGCTTTTATACTTTCTTGCATGTTTCTTAGTTTTTGGCAAGTTACTGGTTAGTTTTCTATGTTGGAGATTTCGAAAACACAATTTTTTTTTCGGAAATTTGGTTAGTGGTAAGTTACTGGACATTTTATTACTGCAAAGTACGAAAACATAGGTATTGTCTGCCGAGAGGCGACTACCAAACAATGCTGGCATCTAACCTGGTTCAGATGTTGAGGGTTGCCACCTGTTTAAAAAATAATTTTCAATTTGGATTAAGGTAATTGAAATACGTATCGCCCAATGGGTGCCAGACGAATCAGGTTTAAGGAGATAGTAGTTGAAAATATTTTGCAGAGGGTTACCACCTATTTTAAGAGTCGAATATACACACGGTATATGAAATTTAAAAATATGGAGTCATAAGAAATCTTTAGTTTGAACATATAAGCGTTTGAAGAGGGTTGCCTCCTGTCGAAAAAGTTAGATTGAAATTATTTAATAAGGTAAATGAATTTATAAAAGTTGTTAATCAATCGAAATGCGTTTGAAAGGGATTTATTTGGTCGGTGTTATGCAGAAATTTTGTTTGGTCAAGCTGCAGCAAATTCGGCGTTGTCATATACAAAACTTTTAGACAATTGTTGCTATACACAAAATTCTCATTTCGTGTTGGCAATAGCCATGAAAACCATAATGAACGTGCAACCCTGTGCCAAACTCGACATAACCACCTCCGAGCAAACTAAGCAGCCGCCATTTAATTTGCAAACAAAAATATGTCTGCATAACACCGACGTTTCTGAATTGTGTTTTGGAGAGTCGCCACGTGTTTAAAAAATCTATTTCAACTTAATTCATCAGTTAATTGTAATATAATTCACAATGCCAAACAAAAAATTTAAAAAAGATTTAAGTTTGAAAATACTTTTAAAGAGGGTTGCCATCTGTTTAAAAAGTCTAATTTATGTTACTTATACACAAGTTAAATTAAATGCTAAAATGTTAGTACCAAGCGTTAGAGTTTTAAGGAAACTTTAGTTTAAAAATAATTTTGAAATTCAAAAATGAGATGTCAAATTAAAGCACTGGGCCGGTAAATGTGTATATAAGGTTTTTTATTTTGGAAGTTAAAACATTTTATAGCGGTGCGGATGATCTGAAATTTGATTAAATGAAATACCGAGAGCTCTTTTCACTCAGACGGATTTAGATGAAACATTTGGAATATTCTTTTTAGCTAGGTTGCCTGTTTATAATTTTAAATTCAGTTGGACCTTTTAACGACTTGCGGGTTCACTAGTACATACATATTTATGTACGTATGTTTTTACCGTGCTGGTAAATCTTCAAAATATCAGCTAAATGAAGTTATTAGTACTACTTTTACGTTTAACCAGTAAATGTAAATCCATTAAAATTTCATTGCACTCGTACAAGGCTATAAAAGTACAAAAAAAAGCAACATTTAAAATTTATATTATATTAAAACATTGCGTTAAGCACCCTAAATTTTTACATATTTCCATACACAGTTTAATTAATTTCTTTTATACATTTGTTCTCTCCTCTACAGAACGACACCTCCAATACGAATGTACCGATTAGCAATGATTTCAAATCGATTGATTGCTGCATTCCTGTCGCCAAATATGAGCTACCCGACTACTCCACAGATCATTCGTTTCTACTGATGGACGCCGAGGAGAATTTACGTATACCCACACCAGAGCTATTTCGCAAGAAACTTAAATGCACAGATGACACAAAGATCAAAGTAATTTCCATATTCGGCAATACAGGCGATGGCAAATCGCATACAATGAATAATACTTTCTTCGACGGCGCCGAGGTGTTCATGACATCGGCAGAGCAGAATTCTTGCACGATAGGTGTCTATGCGGCACTGCAACGCGACATGGATGTGCTGTGTCTGGACACCGAGGGACTGTTGGGCTCATCCAAACACCATAATCGACGCATACGCATGCTGTTGAAGGTAAACTGCATATTTTGTTATAAAGATCTTACTTGTTTTAATAATATGTTTTTATTTCATTTCAACATAGATTCTGGCCGTTTCCGACATTGTTATATATCGCACACGTTCTGAACGTTTACACAGCGATATGTTTGAGTTTTTGGGATCTGCTTCGGAGGCGTTTTGCTTGCATTTCGCACAAGCACTGCAGTCGTTGCCAGTGCCAGGCACAGCGCAAACGCTAGGTCCCGCTGTCATTATCTTCCATGAGACACAGCACACAAACCCGCTTGATGGTTGTAAGTACATGCCAATATACATACATACATGTACAAAAAGAAAGGAAATAATAGACAAGAAAATATTAAGCCATTAAGACGCTTTAATATTTTTTATTGACTATTTCTTTATCATTCCATTTTTATTATTATTTTGTACATTTATTTATTTATGTATTTTTTGTTTTGTTTTTGTTTTGCAGCTGTTGCCGAAAGCGCCGAAGATCAACTGCGCAAATGTTTCGAACGTCACAATCAGAAAATCAACGCTTTCAGTTCAGTGCGCTATATAGGCATACAAACGCCAAAGCATGTGGCCACCGATTATAGTAAACTTAAGTCTGCTATAAAATTGGAAATCGCTAATACCACCGTACGTTCACCACGTCAACCCAGTGTTGTGTTCAAAGCAATGAATGCGCTCAATACCAAATTCTCCGGTGAAATAGTGGAGAAATCAATAAATCCTTTTCCCGAACAATTTTTCACATGTCCGGTGCGTTGTGAAGCGTGCAACCAGCGCTGTCAGCGTTCGATGGGTCATTTGAGCGATGGTGAGGCGCATATGAATCAACAGCCTTGCAACTATCAGAATCAGTATGACAATAAGAAGTACCTGTGCAAAATATGCTACAAAAATGGCAAGGAGGTGAGTTGAAAAGAATTAGTTTTTTCATAAAAAATTACATAGTATCCAATTTGCAAAGAGTATCCAAGAGCTTATCACACATAACTGGATAAATGATTGTCCTAGGCGAAAGTAATTAAAAATAAACAAAACATAGAATAATTTAAGAACTTCGTAAATTAGCAACATTCTCCGAGACTGAGAAATTGCATTCCAAACATCAATCACTATTTCCCGAAACCTGCCGAAAGTAAAATACTACAATCTTTTGTCCATGCGACCATTTTTCTTCGTCCGATACTTTCAGCTCGAGGCACACGATTTTCTTTGATCGGGTGAATTTAAAAATATATATATTTTTTTTCACAGAACGTCGTCACATTTAGCACACAAACAAAGAACGACAGCTCATGGTCAGGATTGGCTAAGTATGCATGGAAAGGTGGCGTCATCGATTGTCCAAGCTGTGGCGAAATATACAGATCACGTCAATATTGGTTTGGTAATAAGTCACCGGAGGAGACATCTGTTAGGTAAAGCGAAATTTAAAAGCATAATGCTAAACTGTAGCAAAAAGATGAATTAGTTAAAAAAATATACATATCGCTTATTTACTTCAATAGTGTCATAACTCAAAAAAACAGAACTCGAGAAAACTGCTTTAAAGTTTTGAATTTACATATACTCCCATAGTAAAAATGAATACATATTTTGGTCTAGTGGCGTACTGTTAATCGATACAGCAATGAAATTTTTACACAACATAGAAGAAAAAGTAGCGGTAATTTCTGCGTACTTAACTCAATATTAATAGTCTTTGGATTATGACACTATTGAAGTAAATGATCTATATGTAAGTATAATAAGTATAACATCAAATTGGCTTCTCATTTTGGTATTTATTTCCAATGATAAAAATGAAAATTGTATTTATGTACAATATGTCCAATTTCCTCACACATACAGATCAATAATTGTACACGTTTGGGAGCCAAAGGGTCCATCACACTCCGCACAAATGGTACTCGATAGGGTATCAACACTCGGCGAAGCACTACCCAAACTCCATCCCAATGCAGTGACCGGTTGGCTAGCTGACTGGGTGGCGCCCGGCTATTGGAAGCCAAATAGTGAAATTATTGTAAATAAAAAAACTCAAGAAAAAAACTACAAACTAAATACATTCCCATATTTCGTTTTACAGAGCTGCCATGCATGCCAGAAGGTATTCGAAAATACTGGTTTACACAAGCATCACTGCCGCAGCTGTGGCGAAGGTTTTTGCCATGCATGTAGCCAAAAACAAATGCCAGTACCAGCGCGCGGCTGGTCAGAGCCAGTGCGAGTGTGTAATTCATGTTATACGCTATTGCAGAATAAACCGAATGCGGTGCCGGGTAAGAAATGCTGCGAAATTAATAAAATATTTGTAGAGATAATAGAACGCATTTAAAGACAAAAAAATTTATAAAAATTAGAAATTCCCAGAGTAAAAAATTTTGGAATGTGAATTTTATAATCGGTGCACTTTTCGAATGCTTCCAAATTTCATTTCTGCACTTAGCACTTTTTACTTCTGCTTTTACTTTTTTTATTTCTACACTATTTTGTTCACATTTATGCACCTCAAAAAAATATTACTATTGTCCTTCAAAAGAAAAACTATATATACGTTTATATAAATTTCTTATTGTACAGCAAATACAACCGAAGCATTTAATCATACCAATTCCAATTCAAATTCAAATCCAAATAATAATATCACAGGCCCACCAACGACTGAACAAGCTGACATAAGTGTGCGAAAAATAGGTGAGGTAATCATCAATCCATTGGGCAGCATAACAAAGGGAGCTTATGAGTTTACCAAAGGTATATATAAGAAATTTTGTGTGAATATACATAACCCACTGAACATCAATAAACTTACATATGTATGTACATCTCTCTCCTTTACCAGGCATCATTAAGGATACCGCCCGCCCCTCATACTGGGTGCCGGATGCCAAAGCGCCAACTTGTTACATCTGTGAGACACTCTTTGGCACTGCTGAAGAGTTGGCTATAGCAAAAGCTAATAGTGTCATTGCCAGTAGCAGTGGCAACAGCACCACTACTACCAGTCCTGCACCAAAAACAACAAAAGAAAATATTGTCAATGGCAATATCGCCGCGGGTAGTAGCGCTGGTAATATAACGAATGGCGGTTTTAATATTCCCTCACCCATTGGCGACTGTCTACGCCATCATTGTCGACGCTGCGGTCAAGCAGTGTGTGAGCACTGTTCGCAACAACGCCAGCCGGTGCCCGAGCATGGCTGGGATGTGCCAGTGCGTGTCTGTGATAAGTGTGCCGATCTAAAGCAGTGCGATCCGACCATTGGTCAGGCAGCCAGCGGCAGCAGTAATAATGTTGCAAAATAATTAATGCGTATGCAGCAAGATTTAATGCGTCCCCGACTTGAGGCGGTTGCATTTAAGATGTATGCGTGAAAAAGAGGAGCACGATTTTTTCTATGCGCTGTGTGTTTTGCATTTTATTTTTATTTTTGGCCATTTGGTACATTGGACTGCATTAGAAAGTGGAAAAAGAATAACTAAAAAATAATAATCCCATATAAAAACATATTTTCCCATTTCTACATTTTTCAATTGATATTCACCTATACATTTTATTTTAGGACTACGCATGTGAACTACAAATGTTTATATATGAAGCGTATAAAAAATTTGACTTAGTGCAAGTTTAAAAAGTTATCAGTGAAGTTATCATAGCCTCTGGCAAGTTTTTTTTTTCAAAGCCTCCATTTCTTCAAAGGTCTCTTCATTAATAAAATTTACAAAATTTTCAATAAACGTTCTACCATATGGATTAATCGCTTTAAGAACGCTGGTTTGGCTGCTCCACCAAATAACTCATAGCAATATATTTTCGGTTTACTTGGGACAGTAAAGTTACTATGTTCCCTTACAACTGTTTTTCTTCAAGGGCACTTGCATTTTAATTATTTTTCTTTTTCGACGACTTCAAAAAACGGAGAAGGTTATCAATTCGTCGGAATACTTTTTTTTTATGTATGTTACCGCATAACTGGACCACGTCAACCGATTTCGATAATTCTTTTTATATCGGAAGTGTGGTGCCTCAAGGGTGGTCCCATACTAATTTGGATTAGATCCGATCATTGGATTATGAAGAAGTTAACGGTACTCCTAAATTTTTATATGAGAATTGAACTCGGTTGTTTGTTTACTTAAAAATTACTTGTTAGTTTGCTGTGCTCAGTGAGGCTTTTGGAAATTTTCAAGTTTAATGTAACTAATTACAGCACCATTGAATATTTATTTAAATGTTTATACGCTTCATTGTACACATAAGTATGTAGTCAATTAGATTTTTTTGTTTAACTCACAAAGGCTACAAAATTGTAACGAATGATTGTGATACTTGCTTGAGAGTTTATGTGTATAGTATATGAATGTTCAAAACGCATTTTGTGATGCTTATTTTTCCCACAAATATATAATATACATATTTACTTCTATATTTAGTACCCATATAATATATGTATAAGCTGCATGCTAAAGCAGAATGTTTGCTAAGCAGCATCTTTATATGAATACTATGTACGTATGTATGTGTATACAAAAATTATTAAAGGAAATTATAAATATATGCATGTATGTTTATACGATACTTTTATTACTACGATGTTATGTTAATTTAGTTAAAAACAAAAAAAAAACTTAAAAGCAAATATCTTACATTTAATGCAAAAGGAAATGAAAAGTTGTCATGTAGTTTAATAAATTTATTTGCTCGAAAATACGCTCTAATACTTGTTTAAATATTTATTTGCATCAAACTCAATGGGTGATCTTTTAAATGGTACGTCAGTGAAGTATAGACGTTCTTTTGTGCATGCAGTTACAGTTGCACGGCTATACTCAATGCCGACACTTGCATCCTCGTTCGCGCACTGTGGACAACGTAAGCAACCCATGTGCGAGATACCGTAACCAATCCGAGTGGAGCCTTGGGCCACGGCAGAAAGAGAGGGAGGTGCGGTGTGGCCACTGGGAACTATTCAGTTTGAGGGATCAAAGAAGTCAGCAGCATCTGTTAAACAGTAGTGCGGATTTGTGGTTGGGGTAAACGAATGATCCGCATCAAAGCTAAATTCAACAAGCTAAGCCTCATTTATGCGCACGCCCCGATGGAGGACTAAAGAGCAGTTCTGCGAACGCTTATAGGGAGCATATGAGCGCTGCCTCCTTCACAATGTCAATGTGATTGTATACTTTAACGCTATGTGGTAAAGAAGGCAATATTGGTCCAACAGTCTCAAAATTCAGCCTTTATCGGGTAACCTCTGGTCAAAGAACGAAGGACCAAGTCGATCATGTTGTTATAGACGGAAGATACGCTTCAAGCGTTCTTGACAACTACTCGGATTACAATCTTGTTCCGGCCAAAGTGCGCGGGCGCCTCTCTGCGATGAAGAACGTGCATCAGGCAGTGCGAGTGTAATTAAAAATAAAAAACTTTGTACGCCCAAGTTTGATAGGCATTTTCTATTATTACAGTATACGGCGAAATCAACTTTTTTTTTCTGGGTATTGGACCAAATACATTTTTTTCAAGAGATTGAGTCATAAGTAATAAAATAATTTCTCCGTTTTTCGGAGTTAGCCTCCGAAATTGAGATATGGGTCTTGGAGGTCAAAATAGACACTTGGTAAAAAATTATTTTTAAGTATTGTATGTAAATAACTAAAAAAGTAAAAGTATAGACGTAGTCCGCCTTTTGCTCTTATTTAAACGGTATATAACTTTTTT
>NW_023458567.1:14716297-14736717 GCF_013731165.1 Rhagoletis pomonella | reverse complement strand
CTTCTATAGATGGTTGCCACTTCGTCAGTTTTGCAGATGGTAAAAAGTTATAACTTCCTATTCAAAATACGTTTAAAATATTTGAAGTTTACTATTGAATAAGGTTTTTTGTTGAAAACTAAGTAGTTTATATTTAGCTACGATCTATTATAGCGTGAAAAATTGTAGTTGACCAGGTAAGTTTATGAAAAGGCATTGATGAGCGGTAACACTGTAGCAAGCAACACTGAGGGCTCCAGTAATCGACAAAATTCTGCGTATACAGACTGCGTTTCAGTATACGTCCTGCATTCTTGACTAAAAGCTCCAACAGTCAACGACGTAACGTAGACGTAGGTTAACGCAGACACGATCTACCTTATGGGATTCGCGTGTAACCGAAAACTCACCACCGCATGGCGGTGACGTTGCCGTTGCTTCTATCTCTCTCAATCAACAGTAAGTTTGATATGCTGCTACGTACGTCAACCTACGTTTACGCTACGTCGTTGACTAACTGCGCTTTAATTTCAGCTTTAACGTTGTCTAAAAATTTTCACCAGTCCTTAAGCCGTACGCGCATGGTGTCGAAATTATAACAAACTATTAAGGTGAATTTAACTTTTCAAAAAAGATGAAAACTCATCGCACTATTATTTTATATGTGTCGATTTTAATTTAAAATTAACAAAATTTACATTATTTATCGTTCTAATTAATGCTGCATAACATAATCATGCAATTTAGCTACTTCTATCGTTTAAATACAATATTATTATTAAATTTTGTGTAATTTTTGCTTGTAACTAGAAAGCAGTTTTTATCTATTTTATGTATATATATATAACACATATCATGATTTTTTCCGTGAATACGTATGAGTACGCAGAAGTCGTTAAGTTTCAATCACATCAAAATAATTTAATCCACTGAGTGATTTCCCAAGCTTTGCACGTCCAACTCGCTATTGGAACTAAGACTAGGTGAAATTGTGGTTGAATTCGAGGCGAGCCCACGATCCAAATTATAATATTGCATCACCTTTTGTGGTGGCCGACTGGAAACCACTTCTGTTATCTGTGTAACTACCCATTTTGTAAGCTTTATAACGGCAATATGAGCAGCAAATTGCAAAACAATGGCGCCAAATCCTTTGTAGAGACCCGAAAACCCTTCTGTTGCCACAGTGGTGCGATAACAATCGATAGCGCCCTGGTAATTGGTTAGTATAGGCACAACAGCGTAGCCATTATCCAGATTATCAATAATAGTGCGTGTTCCTTGTAATTGAATACGATGCAAAATCGTTTCAAAGGGATAGAATATAATTTCTGTTGTTAGCATTGAAATAAGATTCGAGTAAATTTCAACATTTTGATTCTCCAAGGAGTCATCCTTATATTTTGCACCTTTACGTTCTTGGGCTTGTTGAATGCGTCGACGCATTATACGCGATGAAATACCCTTGATAACAAGTCTAAAGGAGATGTATACGAAATGAGATATTTTTTAATTGTGTATTGTATTTTATTTTACCCAAACAGATATTTGGTAATGCCCACGGACATGCAAGGGCCTATCAAAGCCCACGCAGGCAACATACGCCCTTTTTGTGGTGAGCTCCAATACAGCAAGCGTAAACTGCCTTCCCGGAAGACATCAAAGAGTCCGGGTTTCTCGCTAGCTATATCACTTTGTACCGTCTCCACTAAAGAAGCGGAATAAAAGGGCATCACAATGGCAATGCTCACGCTGAAGCAAGTTTAAGAAAAAGTTATAAGTGTAACACTTTTACATTCTCATTGAAAACTACAAACCATTTCAAAATTAAATGTTGACCAAATCGTTTAAGTGATGTCCGGCTGTCCACTTCCCTGACAAATAAATAACATGTTAAAAGGTGTAGCCTAAAACATTTGTTTTAAATTACAAAAGTAATACTACAAACTCAACACATTGGTATATTTTGCAACATTTCACAAAACAAACAAATCGCTTACTTCGGCCACTGGGTAATTTTTGATACAACATCATCCACAGCCAACGACATTCCACGCACTAGCAAACAACTGCCTAGGCCCTTCCACAGCGTAGTGACACCTTGCCGCCGATGCAGGTGTATAATGCTGGGCACGAGTGCAAATGGATGCAGATGATAACTACGAGTATACATAAAAATTATAACCATTGATTAATTTTTTATTTTTTTTTACTATACCGTTTGGAAGCATTGTAAACTTGGCATTGTCTGCGCAATACGATAAAAGGGTGACTGAGCAGATTTTCGGTAACCAAGCTGACCCATTGAACACCTATGCCGAGATACTTCCGAATGGAAATCTCTATAAAAAAATAGATTTACGGTGGTTAAAATTCAACTTTATATACATTGTTATTATCCAATAAAAAAGTGGGAATGCGTAAGGAGAAGAGCTCTTTACGTTGTTTTGTCAGGCAAGTGTACAGAAAAGTTGATTTTACATGCGTTTAGTTCAATTCTTATAATTTCTCGCACACACAACCCATAAACAAATGCCTAGCAAAATTCTACGTACGTGTAACACCTGCTTCATCTTTATAGCCGCCATCAGCGACAAAGCCTCTGTAGAATGTGGGTCTTGCTTAACAGCAAATTAGAACGTAAACAAACAATAAATATTTAAAACCAGAAACAAGTTTAAACTAGCAAAACAAAACTGAAAATGAACATCAATGGTGGGTACGAACTAATACAAACTTAGCTTATCTTTATAAGTTAGAGCTCACCATCCTCTTGACTGTCATAGTAGTTTTCGAGCGCTTTATGCTTTTCTAATGGTAATGAGAGATCACGCTCTGAGTTGACATACTTCATTCCTATTAAACCGCCTGCCGTCACGTCATGTGCGGAACCGGCCAAACTGTCGAGATAGGCTTGTGTATGGCGGTCATCTTGTACCGGTAAACTTAAAATGGAATATTTAATTTTTACCAATTTTTTTTTTAGGAAACAATAACCACTTACTGTATGTGTGAACGTTGTAAATTTAATGTGTTTGGTGGCACATGACTACTAGCACTAGTTGTAACGTTTGATGTGGCCATCATTGATCCCTGCACCTGACCTGCACTATAAATATTACGTAGTCGCGTTTGATGTTCGGGCTCATCACTGTCATCGTCCTCATTTTTTTGGTTTGTCGCGTACCTGCAAACGGAAGAACGTTAGCTAAAATTGTGACTTCTGCAATCCATTGCGAAACAAAATTTATATTCTGGTTGGCTCACATCAATGTTGAATAATTATTCATTCCGGCCATTGCACGTTACGTTTTCTATGTTTGCACAAAATATATAAAATTTTGTGGACGCTACAAATTGTACGATTCTTTAGCTATATTCTATATTTCTTAACTAATAACTGAAATTATATATTTTTCCCCAAGTAAAAAATAAAAAATTCTACAGCTGCTCCTCCTTCAACCGAACTAATGTCAAAATTTGGCAAGTGATTCGCTACAAAAACAATGCGCATGGGTGTTCAGTGGCTGACAAAATACAACACAGTGTTGGAATGTGTACAATCGATGTTTCTAATTGTAATCTTTTTTTTTATAAAATCTGTAATTAAGTAGGTTAAGAAAACTGAAATTTATTTAATAGCTCAGCAATTGATATTACAATTTTTTTTTATCTAAAATCGCACCTCAATTGTATTTGCTTTTACTCTAGATCAATTAAAAAAAGGCTGGCAACTTTTGTAATGATTGGGACACGGTTGCCACTCTTCTTTGTTCCCAACCAAACTTGATTGTTTTTCCTTTATTTGTTTTTCTTTTATTTTTTCTAATTTGCTAGTATGTTAATTTAATGAGCAAAGTATTTGCTGCTAAGTGTTCATTGTAGCAAGCACGGGCGTTATTTTTTATTTATTTATTTATTTATTATAGTCATTTGACCTATATACATTCACGTGTATACATTTGAATTAAATTTAATGCTTAAAATAAGTTAACCTGTTACACTTTTCCTTCTAAGCTATATAATAGTATGTATATTTAACTAAGATAGCATATTCTCGATGCTGTTGGAATGGACGGGATTCCAAGCAGTACCGTAAATATATCACGTACGATATGCGGTCTAAGAGTGTAATTTCCAGAGCCGCCACAACTGAGCGGTTGGAAAGGACTAGTTTCCAAGCCGCTTCTTATAAACTTCTCTACCGGCAGGCGATCTGAATGGACGAAATCCAGAGTCGTGCTATTTGGTCGGACTGAAAGGACTAGTTTCCATGCCGACCTTCTTATTTCATATATTATGGGTGATCTGAATGGACTAAATCCAGAGTCACCCAGCTAGTACGGATGGAAAGGACTAGTTTCTATCTGATAGCCAATGTTCTACAATGATCAAGTAGCAGCCTTTTGAAGGTACCAACGTTTTCACAATTTTGTATTTGAGCTGGAAGTTCATCAGTTACTAGCGCTGCTGTCAAAGCGACGCTAGCCCCAACGCAACTTGTATGTAAACGGGCCTTTAAAGTTTGATTTTGTCAATAGTTTCAATAATTTTTGTTTTCTGAAATCGCAGCTATAATTTCTACCGAAATGTAAATTAATGGCTGCGTTTCTTTATACATTCCGGATAATCCCATTTCACAGCCGGAATAAACAGAATGCGTTGGAAATATACGTCAACGTTTCATCAGGAACGTTCTAAAGAATTAATAAACAAAAAAGTTTATTCCAAACGTTCAGAATGAATAAAGAAATGCAGCCAATGTTGTTTTTCCACAAGATTTGCATTAAAAAAACGGCCTCGAGCTCAATAAAATTGTTGAATCTTTGTTTTTTTTTTTTGTAATAAGTTTTGCTTTTTGTTATAGACAAAGAACGTAAATGTATCTCTTCTTATACTTTTACGTTCTTTGTAATAGATAAGTGGATAAGATTTTTTTTTCGATTTGGTTGTTTTTTTCAGTTAGTAATTTTTTTAAAAGGTGGCAACCGTGATTGTGGATTCGCTCATCTGCTCCAAAAGAAAAACATTGCTAGATGAATAGAAACTTACTATAATTCAGCGTAATTTATTATAAACAAAATGTTGCGCACGCTCATAATTGATTTAAACAAATTGCGGTAAGTTTGATATAATAATAAAGTTTTTAACTATATAAAAATGTACTCCATAAATCTAACCTCAAATTTCTATCACCGAACCACTATAGGCTGAGTCCAGTGGCGGTTACACAAGTGCGTGAAAAAGGACATTTAACAAGACCTCGCCTGAGGAACCCTTACTGGTTTGTACGGAAAGAAAGATTGGTAAGTATATCTAATGTGTAAACATTTAGATGCCATTAAATAATGTATCTACGTCGATTTATAAATAGGCTCGCGACACAACAATAAGCGGTGAAAACAAGTCTTTTCTGAAAGAAGTTATAAAAGATAAATATGGTCCCCCAGCGCTCATAAAAGGTGTATCTTCCTACGATCAATCGACTTTGATTAAAACAGAACAATTTGAGCGACAACCATGGCACGAGAAAGCACGACGCAGTGGCCTTATAGCGCGAAAAATTGGTCAATATCCACTTTGGTTAAAAAGTGGCGAGCGTATCCGTACTACCTTGCTGCAGGTCGTGGACAACCATGTCATACGTTATATACCTCCTCACGAATATCAGCCAGCGCAAAGACCCAAGGTGGCCAATCTTAATAAATATGGCTGTTTACTGGTGGGTGCCGAATCAGTCGATCCCTCAACCCTAACCAAAGAGTATTGTGGACTTTTTCGTGACTCGGGTGTGATGCCAAAGCGTAATCTGGCGCGATTTATAATTTCTCCAGAGGCAAAAATACCAGCGGGCACGCCGCTGAATGTAGCGCATTTCAGGGTCGGTGATTTTGTAGATGTACGAGGCAAAACGTGAGTTATAAATTACATACGACTTTATTTTCAATTAAAATGTACAAATAAACCCTTTAATCTACTTCACATAGCGTGGACCACGGCTTTCAAGGCGTAGTAAAGCGTCACGGTTTTAAGGGCATGCCCGCCTCGCACGGTGTTACGAAAACACATCGACGTCCTGGTAATATTGGTGGTGGTGGAGAGAAGGGCCGCGTTTGGCCGGGTACCAAAATGCCTGGACATATGGGCAACCGCTGGCGTATTGCGAAAGGTATGCGTATATGGCGCCTCAACACCAAATATAATGTGATGTGGGTGCAAGGCAGCGCCATACCTGGCCCAACCAATGGCCTTGTATACATTTATGATACTATATTGCCACTGCGAAAACAAAAAACCTCACCACCTTTCCCCACAACATTCGAAGACGAGCTTGCAGCGTTAACCGGCTCATCGGATGATATATGGTATGATGATGTGCACAATTTTAAAGATGACACTATTACCTTCCAGCCAGAAACTAGTTAAGTGAGCAAAAATGTTTCAACTAAAAATGTATTTTAACACTAAAGTTAAATTCTTCATATAAAATATATATAAACCTTATAAGATTTATAAAAAACAAGAGGGACTTTCCATATTATACTGATAAATGTCTTATTTTGCAAACGTATACGTTATACTACAAAGTGTTGATTTTTTGAAATTCGTAGTATTTTTCATCGTTTTGAGCTATGAACTTTAGTTTTCCCTCACGCTGTAATTTCTCTAGATGATGTCCAACATTGTAAGCAGCAGCTGGCCACAATTGCTCTGGAGTTTCTTTGTATACATCATGAACCACATCCATAGCTTGTAGAGGTTTATTAGAATTACGACTAAAGAAATCCATTATTTGGTCTTCACGCTGGTTGCGATGGTCGATGTAATAATGAATTTTGTCAACAGGTTGCTTTAAAAATATTTTATAGTATTAACACACCAATAATTATAGAAAAAACATTCCATTTATATTCAATTTGTTTACCTCAATAATATTACCATGTCCTGGATAAATAACTGCGGGCTTCATGTCCAATATTTTATGCAAACTTTTCATGTATTCATATAATTCCTCGAACACAGCAGTACCTTCGCCTAGAATAGTTCAAGGTAAAAATAGCTCACACTATAGTTAATTCTTTAATAAAAACTTACCCAAAATACAATCGCCACTAAAGAGTATACCGTCGTCTGTGGTCAAAACAACATGGTCTGTTGTATGTCCAGGGGTATGTACTATTTTCACGTTCGCGCCATCTACACTTAATTTCTGTTCATCATGCAAAGGATGTACCTTAATGTCAGCGGGAATCTCTGGGCACACATCTACCGCATCAGTGCGCGGAAATTTGTAAACACGACAATCTGAGGATATGTAAATAGAAACTAAATTGGCGCAAATGTGAAATTGTTTAAATCAGGCATGCTCAACGCCGGCAGAACTCCATAAGCAAGTGCCCTGCGCTGGCAGAATTCTATAGGCGAGTGCCCTGCGCTGGCAGAATTCTATAGGCAAGTGCCCTGCGCTGGGCATACTTGGTTTAAATCATACCGCCAACTGCACACGTCTTCAGTACATCCTTTACGCCACCCACATGATCGTGATGCCAATGAGTAAGTATAATTGTGCTCAAAGACGCCTGCTCCTGCTTCAAAACTCCTTGCAAATGTTTAATGTACTCTGGGACATCCATATCACCAGTGTCTATCAAAATGCGGCTTGGGAGAAAAAGGGAAATTTCATATACATAGCATATCTCTGATGAATTTTGACTTGTGTTCCCCTACCTTTTGCCGGTGCCCAGTAGATAAGTATTCGTGCCTTGCAATGTCATTGGCCCTGGGTTGCACCCCAATATGCGTATAACGGATGAAGTGAGACGCGTTACAGGTGGTATCAATGCCATTATAAACAAATATTTCTTATTTCGCAACACACTTAAATTAAATATTTTCGATAATTTTGTGCCAGTAGAGCGTTTACGTTCTCTTATCAGTAAACAAAAACACAGCCTAAGGCTGGTATTACAAAAGAATTTTAACACAGGGTGTGAATATTGCACTATGGGTATACATGCGGTGACCATCCGTCCTGTCCTCTGTTTTTAACCAATTGCTCTGGTAATTTCTTTAATTTATACGGGACGGCGAATGTTCTGTATTCCTTTTGCAGGCCTATTCTGCGTTGGAAAACAAAAATTTTGTTACCAGTTAGTAAAGTTACTTTCAATTTTTAAACCCTTTTCGTATTCTCCACACTCTTGTAACCGGTAAATTTTGTTACCATCTCATGAGCAGGTAACAAAATATTGCCCCGTGAAATATGCAACACCAGAATTTCAACAAAACTCCATAGCTGAATTGCAGAATAAATTAAAACGTTACCAAGGTAAATAGAATTGCGGTTGCAAGAAGTGGTGACAATTTTGGTAACAAAATTTAGCAACATCCGAATACGAAAGAGTTGCAGAATAGGGGTGCATATAAATATATAAACTTTTCAATCAGAATCTTTAGAAACAAATTTGGTTTGAAGTTTTGTAGCTCGTTATAATTTAATATAATGCTGCTCATTTGCTTCTCTTTTAAAAACCTTATAGAACATATTATACTTTGTACGAAAAAAATGTGTAACACCGTCAGAAAAAAAAATCCGAAAATTAACGGTAAATCCTAGCTACTTCAAACTTGCACTTTATTGTACTAAAATTTAAGGATTTTTTGTAACAAATTTTGTGGGATACAAATTTCGAAAAAAATATCCTATAAGTTTGAGAAGTTACTTTAATAGGCAGCATTCCCACGACAGTCGGCTCTACGTAATCGGAACGACCCAGATTTATATCTGGCCAAGGACTGTCACTCCAACAACACTCCCCAAAAAGTCTTTGGGGAATTTGTATGCTACAACAACAACAACAACGGAGCGTCTGACTCGTTTGGATGTGCTTGGGAAAATAAATATGTGTTAGTTACACCTACATGACTCCTGGCATGACTCTGAATGATTCAATTGTGTGTAATCGAAGGCGAGTCAACACGTACAGAAATCATCGCCTGGATAAAAGATTGTCGTATGTTAATTTCGGTAAGTTGTGGGAAATCGCGATTGAAGTTTGGTATACAATTTCTCAAAAACGCGAAAATAGATTTTCTGCAAAGTCTCTGAAAATGTTACTAGTTCACAAAACTCTTAAATTATTTAATTTTTAAATTTTAATGTTTATTGTTAATTAGTTTTGAGTTTATGAAGGATTTTCTTTAGTAAAATTCTGTCGTAAGCGTAATTTTTTCACAATTTGGCAGCCAGTTTGTATGAAATACGACAAAATGTGATCAAAATTTCTACTAAATTAACGACACTTTTTACTCAATATCTCGGAAACTAAAGGAGATATACAAAAATGGAGAACACCATTTCCAAGATATTGATTAGTTTAATATGACTGCATTACTAACTAAATTTTTATTAAATTATCGAAAAAATTGTAGCCAATATCTCGGAAACTAAAGGAGATATATAAAAACTGATAACACCAATTTTTTTGTCCCGTATTCGGCCCCCATAAATATGGCCACCGTAGGTATACATTTTAAAACGGTTAAGAAATTTGGCTCGTAACATAACCTCCTCCTTTACATAAAAATGTTGGTGCCGGCACCACGTAAAACTTTAAGTAAAATCTAGTTTTGTTACATAAGACTTGTATTGAAACATAAACGTTCCACTTTTGCAATCATTTTTAGACATATTTGTTCATTGTCACACAAATTTATTGTTTACTTTTTTCGGGTGATATTAAAAAATATCCTTATACTTTGATGCTACTATTAGATATTATCGTTTAAATACAAAGGCATGTATTTTCCCATACAAAAATTGGCAATGGCTGAGTATTCTGCAGAACTAATGGTTTATTTCGAGAAACATAAAATAATTGAAATTATAACGGTAAGAAAGCATTACGATGTAGTTAGTATTATAGAGATAAGCTGAAAAAAAAACTTTTTTTACGAAGCGCTTGATGGCCGAAATTGGCCTTATACGACCTACCAACCCACAGCATTGGATAGCCAAAAATATACGACGCATTGCCGACGAGTTTTATCATATGTGCCTAAAAGCAAGCTATACGAACAGCAATATAGGTAAATATGAAATAAGTCATCTCTGCAACATTCTCCAGAAGCTCTACTGTTCAACAACATTGACCTGAAGCTATGTATATATTTATCTAATCTAGTCAAAATTATTTGAAAAAAATACTTATTGCAGATTACTACCAACTACCACGCCGCTTCCATCATCGCATAGTCGTATTTGGCCGCAGCGGTTCTGGTCGGAAAACTCAGGCATTGGCTATGACAAAACGTTTCAATTTAGTTTATAGTAAGTCATATTTTTGAGAAAAAAAATTGATTGAATTGTCAACATACGAAATTTTCGTAGTTGACGCTGACCAACTAATCCATGCAACTTTCTTTCTCAACGACGGCTTGTCAAGATTGTTGCATAAAGCATTCGCCGACAATGTGGCAAAGGATAAATCGATGGTCGTAGCTGAGATCATACAAAGGCGCTTGGCACAAATGGATGCCTTGCGTCAGGGTTGGGTATTGATCAATTATCCCCATAATGTTGAGGAATTCACAGAAATGTTTGAAAAATTCAAAATTCCACCCAATAAACTTGTGTACTTGCAGTGTCCCGAATTAATGGCACTGCGACGCTTAGTGACAAAGCCAGATCTGGGATGCCCACAAAATAAATGCAAATATATAGAACATGAGGTAAGAGTTCGAAGTATTTAGGAGAACTCTTACCTTTTAGCTATAATACTCTCGATGAAAATAGTCTTGGCATTAAAATTAATTTTTCTGTTTTCTACGATGTAATAGATGAGATATTTCTCGCGCAATGAAGCTACGGTAAATGAATATCTTGCACGTCGCCACGAGACAATCTACATAGATGCGACACGTTGCTTCGAAGCGGTGCGTACAAATTTATGGAGGCAAATGGAACGCTTGCCTTATGTGATGGGTTATAAAAGTTAATAACTTACTTCGCTATAACAAAATTGACATGAAGCGTTTTCATAAAATACATACATATATACATACATACTTATATAAAAAATGCAGCAGTTACATAATTTTCTTACATAGCCTCCCACGAAGCTATGTTTTCTTACACCGTGTATATATATTTTGTATAAAATAAATGTGATTATTAAAAGCATTATAAACTACACTATTGAGTATTTCAAGTGCGAAAGTAAGCTAAAAAATCCATTTGCATTGGGTAAACAAAATACAATTGCTTTGCATTCGTTGTTATTTACTTGCTTGTTTTTCTTACAGCTATACGATTAAAATACTCTTGCATAATATTTTCATTATTTTCGCTCTCTTTTTATAAATAAACTTAACTATTAATTACCATGTCCCCTGATGTTGAAGCTGCATTACTGAAGTATTGCTGCCGACAAAGTTCCTCCATTACTTCGTGATTATAGGTGGAATGCAGCATAAGGCCTAATACGCCCGCGCGTGAGGCCATAAGATGGCGTATATGCCTTTCCTGTTCAAGCAGCTCATCCATTTTCAGCCACTGACGTACACGCTCCAAGTCAATTTCGGCGCGTCGTATCTTCTCCCAAACGTAGTGCTTGAAACAGCTCTTTTTTGGTGCGCGACAAAACTCTCCAGTTGGCTTGAAGACATTTGCCACCAACGGGCAACCGCATACATCATTGTCACTTATTTTCGGATCCTTACAATGCTCGGGACAAAGCACGCGCAAACGTTTACAGTATGTTTTACTAGCCGGATTATAAAAATCGCAAAACATTGAATTGCCTTCGATACGTGTCTTGAAAATGCTGCCGAAAGAGGCTTGCGATTCGTATTTATTAAAACATTTTTCCATGTGTTTAATCGCTGTTCGTGAATGGATCTCATGGCCACATGTGATACAGTACATCGATTGCTCATCTTCGATGTCATTATTATCTTGTGAACGATTCTGATCCAGCGTGCTATGTTTGGCACGTTCTACAATCATATCCAACTCCATATGGCGTTTGTCCAGTTCCGCCAACGCAAAACGTACCACAGCTTGTTTAGAACGTATTTGATCTAATTGCTTTTTGTTCTCTTCTTCTGCACGGCAGCTAGATAGATTCCATTCTTGAACACGTTGCGGCAGAACCTAAAAATTCAAATATATTTGAAATTGTATAGACCAAAAGCATGATTCAATAATACTATTATTGAATCATGGACCAAAAGCAAATACAATTTGTCAAGCAATCTTACTTGAAAAATGCGATTAGTTGCCAAATTAATGCCGCACTCATGGCTACAGTATTTTGATTGTGGCCTTGCATTATGTTTACATCGTGGTCCATAGCATTGTCGTATACCCTCCAATTCTGGATTCATGAAAACTTCCGGGCTTAACGAACGTTTCCGTTTTCTCATCCTCTCTTTTGGTTGCTTTTCTTTACGTTTATGACGACTGGCCGTCTGTGCGGATGTTGAAGGAGGATTTGTTTGTTGTATTTGTGGTTGTACTAGTTGTTGCTGTGATGCTTGCATCGGTGGTGCCTGACATACGTGCATTTCACATCTTGGTTTATGACCATTTCCACGTACGCGACATGACTCACATATTCCACAGCTTGGCGCCCGACAGCCGTCACAGTTACCGCAGTGATTTATCATTTGTTTATTCCCAACCACTGCTGCAGATCCAATAATGTTCGGTGGTACTTGGTCCTTTAATTTTTTCCGTTTATCCGTGTCATTAACACCAGCAGCGCCAATTGGCGCCGCAGTCTTTTCGACTGGCACCACACGGAACACAGTTTGCAAACTGGGATCTTCCTCTTTGCAGCGTTGGCAGTAATAGTGCCTAATGTGTTTGGCCTCTTTCTCAGTGATATTGATGCAGTCGCCATGGTACCACTCCTCACAACCATCACAGCCGCTGTAGGATATAGGTAAGATAAGATGACATTCTTCCAAATAATTTGGGAACTTACATCATGAAACGCGAGCAGTCCGAGGTACGACATATACAGTATGCCTGGCCATCCTGTTTCATTATAGTAGCGATTTTCGACTTTCTTTCGGGCAGGTCGAATTCCCGCGCAATCTCTTCTTTCTATTAAAATATAAATAAATATAATTTCCCTAAAATTACAATTAATTCATACCGATTTTTTGTTTTTTCGCTTATCAGCCATGTTTCGTGAATGCCAGTGATAAAGAGATGCCGCTTTTTAATCGATCAAGTCGACGATGTTTGGATTAGTCGATAGCTTCCGATTCGATATTTTTCCGATTTTTTGAGTGGTGAAATAAGCTAGCTGCGAACCATGATGCAATAATACAAGGTGGTATCAATTGTGACAGCTCGATTTGACACTGCCTTAGCACAGTAGAACGAGAAGAAAAACGGGAAGAAATTAAGCCCCATTTGGGGGAAAAATATAAAATTCCACATTTTTTCCTAAACAAAATTTGCTTTTTTATAGTATATTCGTAATGTAATGAAATAAAATAAGATAAAATACCTTTTAAAGAAAAAAAATGTGTATACTGAGAAAAAATAAACAAATATTCAACTATATTAATAGGCAAAGAATTGTTAATGAAGTAAAATTGTCTCACCTAAGGCAGTCAATATGGCGGAATTAGAGCGAGAAGTTGCCAACTGATGACACCTGTATTATTGCATCATGGCTGCGAACCGGGTTGTTTCATGTCGTTGATTGCGCAAACTAAAATGGTATACTAAAAACCGTGGTTTGAATTTCGGGGGTTCTTTAGAGTTTGTTTTCTTTGAATACATACTAAATAATTTAATTTCAATTAATGAAGATTTTGCATACTAGATTGAAGAACTCATTCTTCTTCTTCCTGATTATTATCTGCTAGAAAAGAAAAGAAACAAAGCCATTGTATTTCAGCTATAACTGGCCGTCTCCACAGGATACAATTTATATCTTGATACTTTTATTAGAGCAATATATAGTAGAGCTTATATCTTGCCATCTATTGCCAGCAATTTGGTAGTTTGACAGCTACATTTTTTTAACATTATTGATATTTTTATATAAAAGCAAAAATTGAGCTGTTTTCTGTTAAAATATTTGTTATTATGTACTTGGATGTAAAAAAGCATATTTTCTAAATTGTTTAAGCAATTAAATCCGGCACAAATACGTTCTAGAAGCCATCTTACAATTCTTATATCAATATATAAAAAGCCCTCACAAATATTGCCACTGATACACATAACTTATCAGGCCGATTCTGAACAGAAACTCCCTGGGAGTTTTCTCTCTTTTCCCTTTCCTCCTATCATGAATAAAAATCCCCTGAGGACTTTTTATATTAAATGACGGAGTTGAGCTCTCAAAAAAGTGTCAAAAAACTTCTTCGAAGTTTGAATTTACCCCTCCCAAATTTTTGGGGAAAATTCTACTCCCTGGCAGTTAATTATTGGAGGATTTCTTTTTCGGGAGAAACAAATTCCCGAAGAACAAACTCCCCGGGAGTATAAAGAATTGGGCTGTATATTTAGCAACCAAGATGACAGTTGGACTGCAATAAATTTTATCCTGTGGAGACGGCTAGTAATAAAGAGTGAAGATGAAAATGAAAGCTGCAAAAGCACAAAAAAGCCTACGAAACTTGCAAGTTATAAAATAAATATAAATTTTAACAATTTGAGCAACACACAAAAATAGAGCTTTCGCACGAGCATTTTTTTGGTTTTTCAACTGTCAAAATTTTACTTTGCATTTGGCACAGCAAAATTCAATTTATTTGTACACCATTGCAAATTTTTCACCCGTCCCACCGTGAAAAAAGTTACTGTTTGGCACAGGCCCGTATTGCCTAAAAAAAACCCTAAAAATTATGGGCCCTGTCACACGGTCAGTATTTATCACGATATTTGGATCGTGATGCATATTGATGGATTGATGGATCGCGAACTAATACTACATGTTCAATATTTAATATGGCGCAAGAATTTTTTTTTATTTTGTACGTATATTCTATAGATAACGCTCCACAATTCTTTTAAAATTTCCAATGTTAATTAAAATACATTTACTTTGTTTTGACAGGTTTTAAGCGCCGAGAGCGAAGGCAGAACGCATACTTTTTCGATGTTAGCATTATGAGAGGACAAGATCTACTGACGAAATGTGTGGATCGCGTTTTTAAAATGCTACACCATCGATATTTATTGACCGTATTTCCATCCATGATCCAGATTTTAAAATTTCTAAATATTTTGCGATCCGTATCATGAACCAAAAATACAAGATCACGTAAGAACGCGACGTTGTATTTGTAACTGGTTTTGAGAAAAAAGTTTGCGAAAGCGGGCTGGTCAGCTTGGGCGTTTGTTTACATCACAAGCACCACTATTTTACACTTTTATTCAAGTAAAGAAGAGTTAATTCAACATGACAACACATTTTAAAGCATTTTGTTGCATCATTTCACCTAAATTGTGCGTTTAAAGTGGCTGACAATAATTTTGGCTAATTTTGGTTTTCGTTGTTTTCTTTGCTTTGTTTACTTTTCGCTCGTTTTCCAGTGAAACAAGATGGCGTAGAACCCGCTAAAAAAATCGACTTTTTTCACTCTCTTGTTCTTACGTGATCTTGTGTCTTTCGTTCATGATCCGTATCACGATTCATCAATGCTGCATGCTCCATCGTCAATAAATATCGCGATACTTGGATCACGTCAATAAATACTGACCGTGTGACAGAGCCCTATAGGTTGCTATCGGTCGGTGGTGCATTTTCCTATTTTCACTTCTCTTGTGGTGTGTGAATTTTACTACATGCTGGAAAATCGGTTGTAGTGTGCTTTTAAGGCGATTTTTGCAATAATTTTTCCAACCAAGTATAATAAAATTATAGAAAAAGCACATTTGCAGGGTAAACATTTGCTAGCCAGTAAAATTTGTGCTAAAGAGTCAAACGAAAAATCCGATACAAGCGCTCAAGTAGTGAAAACAAGGAACAACAACACATCACAACAACAATCAAGTACCCTCCAAAATTCAGGTTTTTCGCACGTTTGCCGCCTCTTTTGCCGTGTATGGGAAACGCTTTGAGTGGTCAAAAAATAAATAAAAAAAGGCAATACAATAAAAAGGTGTACTAAATTAAGCTGGAAATTGCAAAACAAATCGTTTAAAAGCGAAATCGTTTGCTGCAAACAAGACATGGTAAGTTTGTAGTGTTGTTTATGCATTACATATTGAGTTCTGTATGCAGTGAATTAGCGCGAAAAATGTGTGTACGTATGCATGAATGTATGTGGTTTGTTCATGCGGCTGCTAAAAGCACTATGGTCACAGCATGGTCTTCTGGTACTTGGCACGTTGCTTGTTGATAAGACGTTTAGATGTTGCGTCGGATTTGCAGTACCGGAAGAGAACGCTTAAAATTTGTTGATGTTAAATTAGTAGAGAAATTTTACGTTTTTGGGGAAATAAGCAGACGTTTTGTAGTTTACTGGGTCCTTGCTATACAATTGTAACCAAAGAAAGAACGTATAAATTTAAGTGGGAAGTGATATTTTTATTGTTGTGACCGCAAAAAAAATCGGCGGAGTGTCAACTTTGGAGTCAATACAATCAACCAGCACGTATTAATTGAAATGATATTGTGCGACAATTAGGTTAAAGTGGAAACCATCAGATATTGATACTTTTGTATGTATTTAAAAAATTCCTTTTTTTAGACCTTGCCCGGGAATCCTGTGATGTCTTCTGTTGAATTTAACTGCTATGACACGATGTCCTATTCGCCTGAACACAATGCCTCGCTTACATTAGATGACCATATTTATCAACACCGTCCAAGTGTAAACGCTCCGCTACTACAACAGCAACAAGAACATCAAGACTTAGCATTGCAAGCGCAACAACAGCCGCTGCAAATAATGCAACAAACGCTACCTACAGCAGCACCACCTTTGCAACCCCTAAACATAACACTACAACAGCAAAAACTAATATCACTTGAAATGCATGCAACAACGTATCCACAGCAACGGCAATGCGAACAAACATCAGCACAGTTCCCCACAGCGACCGCATCAGCCACTGTATTCTCTTCGCTCGATTTGGCTGTGGATAATGTGATGCCAGGAATATACTTGACAAAGAATTTCATAGCTTGGAATGAGGAAAATTTGCGCTCTCATGGCTTCACACACATTATTATCATCGATAAGCACATACAAGAATTATACTATCCTTCGCCGATATTTAAACTCTCAACCGAAAATACTGCTGTTGATGCATTTGACTCTTATGAGTATATTAGTCATCCGGCATGTACTTCACTCAAATTTGGCAAAGAGTTTGAGGCCATCGATTTGAATTTTGGCGAAAAGTCGTATTTGACTACAGTGCTGCCGAATTGCTATCGCGCAGTCAGATTCATAAATAAAGCTATACAAGCAGGTGGTACTATCTTAGTGATTGATTGTAACGGGAGCGAGCAGAAGTGCCTCACAATTGTAGTGGCATATCTGATGTACAAACACAATATAAGTTTTAGGTGAGTCTTTTAAAGCATAATTGCTGTTCCTATAAGTAATAATTCCATGATATCTTTTATTTACATTTAGCAATGCTTTTGCGCGCCTAAAAGACTACTATAAAAAGGCTGATTTGGATCGTTTTTACATGAGACAATTATATGAATATGAACCCATACTACAGGTGCAGCGAGCACAATCGCGCGGTCAGAGCTGCTCACGTGAAATGCATTCGGCTATACTGAAGCGCAAGAAAGACGATGACGATATTGATGTCAATGATTGTAGCAACAATGGCATGCCATTTACCGCTGGAACGGATATGAGTAGTACGAATGAATTTTTTACCACGTTCAATCCATTGTCTAATTTTCATGCTGCAACAAAACAAAGAAGTTTAAATGAAATAAATAGCTTGCATGAATGCCACCGCCAAATGCTGCAGCGCAATCAATTTAATAGGACACCGCTGTCACAAACGAACCCTCGTGCTACTGCAATTTATACCAACAGGTATAGCCCTGTCAGCGACGATTATACTATGGAGTAAGAAAAGAACTTAGTTGTACTTTGCATAGAATACCTATAGTTATAAGTCAAAATTTGGAAGGCTGCAAGAAAACTGCAAGAATGTACATAGTTTGACCGCTCTTCCCCGCAACGGACGGCGATATTCCTAGGTTAGTAATAATGTATATATACATCCATATAAACTCAGTATATATGTATGTAGGTACATACAGATACATATCGTCAATGTTTTTGCAAAACCGCTTATCGACCAGTTTTAAAACCGCCTAAATCGGTGTTGCGGCAAAAATGAGATTTGGTAACCCTGAACTCCAGGCATCGAGATTTATGCATAAAAATCGTTAAATCGTTATTAAAATAACAGATTTGTAAAATAAAAGCTAGAGAAAATACCGCCTATGAAGGCAATGTCTTCAAAGAATAAACCGTTTTTTCGCCCTCCTGTAAAATTTGAGTGCCGTAAGATAGGCGGTTTTGCAATTGGGCGATGGCCGGTTTTGCAAAAACATCGACGATATGTACATATGTATGTAAGTATATATGTGATTGTATGTTAATAATTTAAGATGAGATTTCGTTTAAATAGAAAATACAGTAAAACACATTAGCTATTGCATATGTCTACTTCTGGGGAAATTACGTAAACGAAACCTAAAAAGAATTTAAAATTGATATAAACGGAATTTGCACCTGGCATCTTACGTTACTAGTGCATCTATATTACCCCGGGAGTGAGCTATAAGTACATATGTACATCAGACAAAGTAGTAATTTTGCAAAGGTAAAGATATTTGGTGCTCACATGTGTGTATCCTGAAGTTGTCACACATGTAGGGCCTCTTCAACTTAACGCCGCCACTAAACTGTATAAGATTTTTTGTGAGAAATTTTTTGTAACATACGACTGGCGTGCTTTGTTGAGCTCAACCAAAATCGCTTGGGCGGTCACAGCGCGAATTAGGAAGAAGAAGAAGAATAGAAGTAATTTCAGCTGAATAGTGCTTTGGGTTGAAATCTCTTCTACACAGTTTTTACCTTAGTTTTGTAATCTCACATAAACAACATCTTTCTAAATCCGAGATAGAACGTATTTTGACTTTCAGTGTTATGGACAGTAACAGCCGTTTTTACAAAGCTGGAATAACTCATCGACTGCCGAATATAAGTTAACTCTCTTTTGCGAAAGTTGTTCGCAAGTACCGTTTTCTCAAGGAGGTTTTAAGATTTATCTAGTCTTCAAACACTTTTTCAGAACAAATTTTCTATTTAACGGGCAGATAACTTTTAAAACCTACTTGAGAAAACGGCCCTAAGTGTGCTAGCACCACAGGACTGGCATAATGGAAACAGGGTATTATTATCATTCAAAAAACCAATTCAACCATTTGCATGTTTTAATAAAAAGGCTGATGGTAATAAAGTATGAGATTCTTTAAAACAAATGGCGTAAAAATTAATTCTAAATAAATAAAAATTAAAAAATAATTTTAATTACATTACATTAAGTTGGATAAAAAAGTCTACTTGTAAGCGCAGCATTTTTCCTTGCCGTGGAAGTAAACGCGTACCAACTTAGATCTAAATTTCTTAACTTAGAAGTAGCACATAAAACTAACCTAAAAAAGTATTTAGCTACTGATTTTATATGTAAAAAATCAAAAACCATAAAAGTAACAATAGCGTTATTCTCTTAAACTGGAAAAAAGGAAATCCTCGAATGTTTCGAAACATTTTTTGACTATAACATTTTTACAAAATACATATCGCTAGCTTAGAGTGAAGATTTGTTAATTCCAGTTTTTCCAATTATATAGGAGAGAAGTAGTTCTTCAAAAACTTGATAACAACATTTTTGCGTATTCGAAGTAATAATACACAACTTAATGCCAATCGGTAGAGTTCGAAGTTAATGAAGATCTCTTGCATTCTTTTGAATATTTCGGATTTTCTGGAATTTTTTTGGACTTAACACATCGGAATTTTAATGCATAGAAATGTGCAAAAAGAAAGTAATTTGCAAATCGCTTCCTGTGTCAAATTTAAGTTTTCATAGAAAGTGGACTTATCAACTTTACACTCTAAGCTAACATTTAGATATATTTTCGACAGTTCGTAGGTAACTAGTATGTATGTAAGTGTAAATATAGATTAGTTAAACTTTAATTTAGATACTGTATGCGTATTCATACACTAATATTTGTAATATTTCAATATTTACACATAAATAAATGGTAATCATACTTATGTATGTACATGTTTATTTTTACTTATATGTATATTTCTACATACCTGTATGTATCATACATACAAACATATGTACATATGTACGTACGTTTAGAAATTGATTAAATTAAATTTTAATTTTAATTTGATTGATCGCT
>NW_023458567.1:14687289-14716197 GCF_013731165.1 Rhagoletis pomonella | reverse complement strand
TAGACGTAGGTTAACGCAGACACGATCTACCTTATGGGATTCGCGTGTAACCGAAAACTCACCACCGCATGGCGGTGACGTTGCCGTTGCTTCTATCTCTCTCAATCAACAGTAAGTTTGATATGCTGCTACGTACGTCAACCTACGTTTACGCTACGTCGTTGACTAACTGCGCTTTAATTTCAGCTTTAACGTTGTCTAAAAATTTTCACCAGTCCTTAAGCCGTACGCGCATGGTGTCGAAATTATAACAAACTATTAAGGTGAATTTAACTTTTCAAAAAAGATGAAAACTCATCGCGCTATTATTTTATATGTGTCGATTTTAATTTAAAATTAACAAAATTTACATTATTTATCGTTCTAATTAATGCTGCATACATAATCATGCAATTTAGCTACTTCTATCGTTTAAATACAATATTATTATTAAATTTTGTGTAATTTTTGCTTGTAACTAGAAAGCAGTTTTTATCTATTTTATGTATATATATATAACACATATCATGATTTTTTCCGTGAATACGTATAAGTACGCAGAAGTCGTTAAGTTTCAATCACATCAAAATAATTTAATCCACTGAGTGATTTCCCAAGCTTTGCACGTCCAACTCGCTATTGGAACTAAGACTAGGTGAAATTGTGGTTGAATTCGAGGCGAGCCCACGATCCAAATTATAATATTGCATCACCTTTTGTGGTGGCCGACTGGAAACCACTTCTGTTATCTGTGTAACTACCCATTTTGTAAGCTTTATAACGGCAATATGAGCAGCAAATTGCAAAACAATGGCGCCAAATCCTTTGTAGAGACCCGAAAACCCTTCTGTTGCCACAGTGGTGCGATAACAATCGATAGCGCCCTGGTAATTGGTTAGTATAGGCACAACAGCGTAGCCATTATCCAGATTATCAATAATAGTGCGTGTTCCTTGTAATTGAATACGATGCAAAATCGTTTCAAAGGGATAGAATATAATTTCTGTTGTTAGCATTGAAATAAGATTCGAGTAAATTTCAACATTTTGATTCTCCAAGGAGTCATCCTTATATTTTGCACCTTTACGTTCTTGGGCTTGTTGAATGCGTCGACGCATTATACGCGATGAAATACCCTTGATAACAAGTCTAAAGGAGATGTATACGAAATGAGATATTTTTTAATTGTGTATTGTATTTTATTTTACCCAAACAGATATTTGGTAATGCCCACGGACATGCAAGGGCCTATCAAAGCCCACGCAGGCAACATACGCCCTTTTTGTGGTGAGCTCCAATACAGCAAGCGTAAACTGCCTTCCCGGAAGACATCAAAGAGTCCGGGTTTCTCGCTAGCTATATCACTTTGTACCGTCTCCACTAAAGAAGCGGAATAAAAGGGCATCACAATGGCAATGCTCACGCTGAAGCAAGTTTAAGAAATAGTTATAAGTGTAACACTTTTACATTCTCATTGAAAACTACAAACCATTTCAAAATTAAATGTTGACCAAATCGTTTAAGTGATGTCCGGCTGTCCACTTCCCTGACAAATAAATAACATGTTAAAAGGTGTAGCCTAAAACATTTGTTTTAAATTACAAAAGTAATACTACAAACTCAACACATTGGTATATTTTGCAACATTTCACAAAACAAACAAATCGCTTACTTCGGCCACTGGGTAATTTTTGATACAACATCATCCACAGCCAACGACATTCCACGCACTAGCAAACAACTGCCTAGGCCCTTCCACAGCGTAGTGACACCTTGCCGCCGATGCAGGTGTATAATGCTGGGCACGAGTGCAAATGGATGCAGATGATAACTACGAGTATACATAAAAATTATAACCATTGATTAATTTTTTATTTTTTTTTACTATACCGTTTGGAAGCATTGTAAACTTGGCATTGTCTGCGCAATACGATAAAAGGGTGACTGAGCAGATTTTCGGTAACCAAGCTGACCCATTGAACACCTATGCCGAGATACTTCCGAATGGAAATCTCTATAAAAAAATAGATTTACGGTGGTTAAAATTCAACTTTATATACATTGTTATTATCCAATAAAAAAGTGGGAATGCGTAAGGAGAAGAGCTCTTTACGTTGTTTTGTCAGGCAAGTGTACAGAAAAGTTGATTTTACATGCGTTTAGTTCAATTCTTATAATTTCTCGCACACACAACCCATAAACAAATGCCTAGCAAAATTCTACGTACGTGTAACACCTGCTTCATCTTTATAGCCGCCATCAGCGACAAAGCCTCTGTAGAATGTGGGTCTTGCTTAACAGCAAATTAGAACGTAAACAAACAATAAATATTTAAAACCAGAAACAAGTTTAAACTAGCAAAACAAAACTGAAAATGAACATCAATGGTGGGTACGAACTAATACAAACATTTAGCTTATCTTTATAAGTTAGAGCTCACCATCCTCTTGACTGTCATAGTAGTTTTCGAGCGCTTTATGCTTTTCTAATGGTAATGAGAGATCACGCTCTGAGTTGACATACTTCATTCCTATTAAACCGCCTGCCGTCACGTCATGTGCGGAACCGGCCAAACTGTCGAGATAGGCTTGTGTATGGCGGTCATCTTGTACCGGTAAACTTAAAATGGAATATTTAATTTTTACCAATTTTTTTTTTAGGAAACAATAACCACTTACTGTATGTGTGAACGTTGTAAATTTAATGTGTTTGGTGGCACATGACTACTAGCACTAGTTGTAACGTTTGATGTGGCCATCATTGATCCCTGCACCTGACCTGCACTATAAATATTACGTAGTCGCGTTTGATGTTCGGGCTCATCACTGTCATCGTCCTCATTTTTTTGGTTTGTCGCGTACCTGCAAACGGAAGAACGTTAGCTGAAATTGTGACTTCTGCAATCCATTGCGAAACAAAATTTATATTCTGGTTGGCTCACATCAATGTTGAATAATTATTCATTCCGGCCATTGCACGTTACGTTTTCTATGTTTGCACAAAATATATAAAATTTTGTGGACGCTACAAATTGTACGATTCTTTAGCTATATTCTATATTTCTTAACTAATAACTGAAATTATATATTTTTCCCCAAGTAAAAAATAAAAAATTCTACAGCTGCTCCTCCTTCAACCGAACTAATGTCAAAATTTGGCAAGTGATTCGCTACAAAAACAATGCGCATGGGTGTTCAGTGGCTGACAAAATACAACACAGTGTTGGAATGTGTACAATCGATGTTTCTAATTGTAATCTTTTTTTTATAAAATCTGTAATTAAGTAGGTTAAGAAAACTGAAATTTATTTAAAAGCTCAGCAATTGATATTACAATTTTTTTTTATCTAAAATCGCACCTTAATTGTATTTGCTTTTACTCTAGATCAATTAAAAAAAGGCTGGCAACTTTTGTAATGATTGGGACACGGTTGCCACTCTTCTTTGTTCCCAACCAAACTTGATTGTTTTTCCTTTATTTGTTTTTCTTTTATTTTTTCTAATTTGCTAGTATGTTAATTTAATGAGCAAAGTATTTGCTGCTAAGTGTTCATTGTAGCAAGCACGGGCGTTATTTTTTATTTATTTATTTATTTATTATAGTCATTTGACCTATATACATTCACGTGTATACATTTGAATTAAATTTAATGCTTAAAATAAGTTAACCTGTTACACTTTTCCTTCTAAGCTATATAATAGTATGTATATTTAACTAAGATAGCATATTCTCGATGCTGTTGGAATGGACGGGATTCCAAGCAGTACCGTAAATATATCACGTACGATATGCGGTCTAAGAGTGTAATTTCCAGAGCCGCCACAACTGAGCGGTTGGAAAGGACTAGTTTCCAAGCCGCTTCTTATAAACTTCTCTACCGGCAGGCGATCTGAATGGACGAAATCCAGAGTCGTGCTATTTGATCGGACTGAAAGGACTAGTTTCCATGCCGACCTTCTTATTTCATATATTATGGGTGATCTGAATGGACTAAATCCAGAGTCACCCAGCTAGTACGGATGGAAAGGACTAGTTTCTATCTGATAGCCAATGTTCTACAATGATCAAGTAGCAGCCTTTTGAAGGTACCAACGTTTTCACAATTTTGTATTTGAGCTGGAAGTTCATCAGTTACTAGCGCTGCTGTCAAAGCGACGCTAGCCCCAACGCAACTTGTATGTAAACGGGCCTTTAAAGTTTGATTTTGTCAATAGTTTCAATAATTTTTGTTTTCTGAAATCGCAGCTATAATTTCTACCGAAATGTAAATTAATGGCTGCGTTTCTTTATACATTCCGGATAATCCCATTTCACAGCCGGAATAAACAGAATGCGTTGGAAATATACGTCAACGTTTCATCAGGAACGTTCTAAAGAATTAATAAACAAAAAAGTTTATTCCAAACGTTCAGAATGAATAAAGAAATGCAGCCAATGTTGTTTTTCCACAAGATTTGCATTAAAAAAACGGCCTCGAGCTCAATAAAATTGTTGAATCTTTGTTTTTTTTTTTGTAATAAGTTTTGCTTTTTGTTATAGACAAAGAACGTAAATGTATCTCTTCTTATACTTTTACGTTCATTGTAATAGATAAGTGGATAAGATTTTTTTTTCGATTTGGTTGTTTTTTCAGTTAGTGATTTTTTTAAAAGGTGGCAACCGTGATTGTGGATTCGCTCATCTGCTCCAAAAGAAAAACATTGCTAGATGAATAGAAACTTACTATAATTCAGCGTAATTTATTATAAACAAAATGTTGCGCACGCTCATAATTGATTTAAACAAATTGCGGTAAGTTTGATATAATAATAAAGTTTTTAACTATATAAAAATGTACTCCATAAATCTAACCTCAAATTTCTATCACCGAACCACTATAGGCTGAGTCCAGTGGCGGTTACACAAGTGCGTGAAAAAGGACATTTAACAAGACCTCGCCTGAGGAACCCTTACTGGTTTGTACGGAAAGAAAGATTGGTAAGTATATCTAATGTGTAAACATTTAGATGCCATTAAATAATGTATCTACGTCGATTTATAAATAGGCTCGCGACACAACAATAAGCGGTGAAAACAAGTCTTTTCTGAAAGAAGTTATAAAAGATAAATATGGTCCCCCAGCGCTCATAAAAGGTGTATCTTCCTACGATCAATCGACTTTGATTAAAACAGAACAATTTGAGCGACAACCATGGCACGAGAAAGCACGACGCAGTGGCCTTATAGCGCGAAAAATTGGTCAATATCCACTTTGGTTAAAAAGTGGCGAGCGTATCCGTACTACCTTGCTGCAGGTCGTGGACAACCATGTCATACGTTATATACCTCCTCACGAATATCAGCCAGCGCAAAGACCCAAGGTGGCCAATCTTAATAAATATGGCTGTTTACTGGTGGGTGCCGAATCAGTCGATCCCTCAACCCTAACCAAAGAGTATTGTGGACTTTTTCGTGACTCGGGTGTGATGCCAAAGCGTAATCTGGCGCGATTTATAATTTCTCCAGAGGCAAAAATACCAGCGGGCACGCCGCTGAATGTAGCGCATTTCAGGGTCGGTGATTTTGTAGATGTACGAGGCAAAACGTGAGTTATAAATTACATACGACTTTATTTTCAATTAAAATGTACAAATAAACCCTTTAATCTACTTCACATAGCGTGGACCACGGCTTTCAAGGCGTAGTAAAGCGTCACGGTTTTAAGGGCATGCCCGCCTCGCACGGTGTTACGAAAACACATCGACGTCCTGGTAATATTGGTGGTGGTGGAGAGAAGGGCCGCGTTTGGCCGGGTACCAAAATGCCTGGACATATGGGCAACCGCTGGCGTATTGCGAAAGGTATGCGTATATGGCGCCTCAACACCAAATATAATGTGATGTGGGTGCAAGGCAGCGCCATACCTGGCCCAACCAATGGCCTTGTATACATTTATGATACTATATTGCCACTGCGAAAACAAAAAACCTCACCACCTTTCCCCACAACATTCGAAGACGAGCTTGCAGCGTTAACCGGCTCATCGGATGATATATGGTATGATGATGTGCACAATTTTAAAGATGACACTATTACCTTCCAGCCAGAAACTAGTTAAGTGAGCAAAAATGTTTCAACTAAAAATGTATTTTAACACTAAAGTTAAATTCTTCATATAAAATATATATAAACCTTATAAGATTTATAAAAAACAAGAGGGACTTTCCATATTATACTGATAAATGTCTTATTTTGCAAACGTATACGTTATACTACAAAGTGTTGATTTTCTGAAATTCGTAGTATTTTTCATCGTTTTGAGCTATGAACTTTAGTTTTCCCTCACGCTGTAATTTCTCTAGATGATGTCCAACATTGTAAGCAGCAGCTGGCCACAATTGCTCTGGAGTTTCTTTGTATACATCATGAACCACATCCATAGCTTGTAGAGGTTTATTAGAATTACGACTAAAGAAATCCATTATTTGGTCTTCACGCTGGTTGCGATGGTCGATGTAATAATGAATTTTGTCAACAGGTTGCTTTAAAAATATTTTATAGTATTAACACACCAATAATTATAGAAAAAACATTCCATTTATATTCAATTTGTTTACCTCAATAATATTACCATGTCCTGGATAAATAACTGCGGGCTTCATGTCCAATATTTTATGCAAACTTTTCATGTATTCATATAATTCCTCGAACACAGCAGTACCTTCGCCTAGAATAGTTCAAGGTAAAAATAGCTCACACTATAGTTAATTCTTTAATAAAAACTTACCCAAAATACAATCGCCACTAAAGAGTATACCGTCGTCTGTGGTCAAAACAACATGGTCTGTTGTATGTCCAGGGGTATGTACTATTTTCACGTTCGCGCCATCTACACTTAATTTCTGTTCATCATGCAAAGGAAGTACCTTAATGTCAGCGGGAATCTCTGGGCACACATCTACCGCATCAGTGCGCGGAAATTTGTAAACACGACAATCTGAGGATATGTAAATAGAAACTAAATTGGCGCAAATGTGAAATTGTTTAAATCAGGCATGCTCAACGCCGGCAGAACTCCATAAGCAAGTGCCCTGCGCTGGCAGAATTCTATAGGCGAGTGCCCTGCGCTGGCAGAATTCTATAGGCAAGTGCCCTGCGCTGGGCATACTTGGTTTAAATCATACCGCCAACTGCACACGTCTTCAGTACATCCTTTACGCCACCCACATGATCGTGATGCCAATGAGTAAGTATAATTGTGCTCAAAGACGCCTGCTCCTGCTTCAAAACTCCTTGCAAATGTTTAATGTACTCTGGGACATCCATATCACCAGTGTCTATCAAAATGCGGCTTGGGAGAAAAAGGGAAATTTCATATACATAGCATATCTCTGATGAATTTTGACTTGTGTTCCCCTACCTTTTGCCGGTGCCCAGTAGATAAGTATTCGTGCCTTGCAATGTCATTGGCCCTGGGTTGCACCCCAATATGCGTATAACGGATGAAGTGAGACGCGTTACAGGTGGTATCAATGCCATTATAAACAAATATTTCTTATTTCGCAACACACTTAAATTAAATATTTTCGATAATTTTGTGCCAGTAGAGCGTTTACGTTCTCTTATCAGTAAACAAAAACACAGCCTAAGGCTGGTATTACAAAAGAATTTTAACACAGGGTGTGGATATTGCACTATGGGTATACATGCGGTGACCATCCGTCCTGTCCTCTGTTTTTAACCAATTGCTCTGGTAATTTCTTTAATTTATACGGGACGCCGAATGTTCTGTATTCCTTTTGCAGGCCTATTCTTCGTTGGAAAACAAAAATTTTGTTACCAGTTAGTAAAGTTACTTTCAATTTTTAAACCCTTTTCGTATTCTCCACACTCTTGTAACCGGTAAATTTTGTTACCATCTCATGAGCAGGTAACAAAATATTGCCCCGTGAAATATGCAACACCAGAATTTCAACAAAACTCCATAGCTGAATTGCTGAATAAATTAAAACGTTACCAAGGTAAATAGAATTGCGGTTGCAAGAAGTGGTGACAATTTTGGTAACAAAATTTAGCAACATCCGAATACGAAAGAGTTGCAGAATAGGGGTGCATATAAATATATAAACTTTTAAACTTTTCAATCAGAATCTTTAGAAACAAATTTGGTTTGAAGTTTTGTAGCTCGTTATAATTTAATATAATGCTGCTCATTTGCTTCTCTTTTAAAAACCTTATAGAACATATTATACTTTGTACGAAAAAAATGCGTAACACCGTCAGAAAAAAAAATCCGAAAATTAACGGTAAATCCTAGCTACTTCAAACTTGCACTTTATTGTACTAAAATTTAAGGATTTTTTGTAACAAATTTTGTGGGATAAAAATTTCGAAAAAAATATCATATAAGTTTGAGAAGTTACTTTAATAGGCAGCATACACGGTGCGTCTGCGTTCCCACGACAGTCGGCTCTACGTAACCGGAACGAGCCAGATTTATATCTGGCCAAGGACTGTCACTCCAACAACACTCCCCAAAAAGTCTTTGGGGAATTTGTATGCTCCTACAACAACAACAACGGTGCGTCTGACTCGTTTGGATGTGCTTGGGAAAATAAATATGTGTTAGTTACACCTACATGACTCCTGGCATGACTCTGAATGATTCAATTGTGTGTAATCGAAGGCGAGTCAACACGTACAGAAATCGTCGCCTGGATAAAAGATTGTCGTATGTTAATTTCGGTAAGTTGTGGGAAATCGCGATTGAAGTTTGGTATACAATTTCTCAAAAACGCGAAAATAGATTTTCTGCAAAGTCTCTGAAAATGTTACTAGTTCACAAAACTCTTAAATTATTTAATTTTTAAATTTTAATGTTTATTGTTAATTAGTTTTGAGTTTATGAAGGATTTTCTTTAGTAAAATTCTGTCGTAAGCGTAATTTTTTCACAATTTGGCAGCCAGTTTGTATGAAATACGACAAAATGTGATCAAAATTTCTACTAAATTAACGACACTTTTTACTCAATATCTCGGAAACTAAAGGAGGTATACAAAAATGGAGAACACCATTTCCAAGATATTGATTAGTTTAATATGACTGCATTACTAACTAAATTTTTATTAAATTATCGAAAAAATTGTAGCCAATATCTCGGAAACTAAAGGAGATATATAAAAACTGATAACACCAATTTTTTTGTCCCGTATTCGGCCCCCATAAATATGGCCACCGTAGGTATACATTTTAAAACGGTTAAGAAATTTGGCTCGTAACATAACCTCCTCCTTTACATAAAAATGTTGGTGCCGGCGCCACGTAAAACTTTAAGTAAAATCTAGTTTTGTTACATAAGACTTGTATTGAAACATAAACTTTCCACTTTTGCAATCATTTTTAGACATATTTGTTCATTGTCACACAAATTTATTGGTTACTTTTTTCGGGTGATATTAAAAAATATCCTTATACTTTGATGCTACTATTAGATATTATCGTTTAAATACAAAGGCATGTATTTTCCCATACAAAAATTGGCAATGGCTGAGTATTCTGCAGAACTAATGGTTTATTTCGAGAAACATAAAATAATTGAAATTATAACGGTAAGAAAGCATTACGATGTAGTTAGTATTATTGAGATAAGCTGAAAAAAAAACTTTTTTACGAAGCGCTTGATGGCCGAAATTGGCCTTATACGACCTACCAACCCACAGCATTGGATAGCCAAAAATATACGACGCATTGCCGACGAGTTTTATCATATGTGCCTAAAAGCAAGCTATACGAACAGCAATATAGGTAAATATGAAAAATATGAAATAAGTCATCTCTGCAACATTCTCCAGAAGCTCTACTGTTCAACAACATTGACCTGAAGCTATGTATATATTTATCTAATCTAGTCAAAATTATTTGAAAAAAATACTTATTGCAGATTACTACCAACTACCACGCCGCTTCCATCATCGCATAGTCGTATTTGGCCGCAGCGGTTCTGGTCGGAAAACTCAGGCATTGGCTATGACAAAACGTTTCAATTTAGTTTATAGTAAGTCATATTTTTGAGAAAAAAAATTGATTGAATTGTCAACATACGAAATTTTCGTAGTTGACGCTGACCAACTAATCCATGCAACTTTCTTTCTCAACGACGGCTTGTCAAGATTGTTGCATAAAGCATTCGCCGACAATGTGGCAAAGGATAAATCGATGGTCGTAGCTGAGATCATACAAAGGCGCTTGGCACAAATGGATGCCTTGCGTCAGGGTTGGGTATTGATCAATTATCCCCATAATGTTGAGGAATTCACAGAAATGTTTGAAAAATTCAAAATTCCACCCAATAAACTTGTGTACTTGCAGTGTCCCGAATTAATGGCACTGCGACGCTTAGTGACAAAGCCAGATCTGGGATGCCCACAAAATACATGCAAATATATAGAACATGAGGTAAGAGTTCGAAGTATTTAGGAGAACTCTTACCTTTTAGCTATAATACTCTCGATGAAAATAGTCTTGGCATTAAAATTAATTTTTCTGTTTTCTACGATGTAATAGATGAGATATTTCTCGCGCAATGAAGCTACGGTAAATGAATATCTTGCACGTCGCCACGAGACAATCTACATAGATGCGACACGTTGCTTCGAAGCGGTGCGTACAAATTTATGGAGGCAAATGGAACGCTTGCCTTATGTGATGGGTTATAAAAGTTAATAACTTACTTCGCTATAACAAAATTGACATGAAGCGTTTTCATAAAATACATACATATATACATACATACTTATATAAAAAATGCAGCAGTTACATAATTTTCTTACATAGCCTCCCACGAAGCTATGTTTTCTTACACCGTGTATATATATTTTGTATAAAATAAATGTGATTATTAAAAGCATTATAAACTACACTATTGAGTATTTCAAGTGCGAAAGTAAGCTAAAAAATCCATTTGCCTTGGGTAAACAAAATACAATTGCTTTGCATTCGTTGTTATTTACTTGCTTGTTTTTCTTACAGCTATACGATTAAAATACTCTTGCATAATATTTTCATTATTTTCGCTCTCTTTTTATAAATAAACTTAACTATTAATTACCATGTCCCCTGATGTTGAAGCTGCATTACTGAAGTATTGCTGCCGACAAAGTTCCTCCATTACTTCGTGATTATAGGTGGAATGCAGCATAAGGCCTAATACGCCCGCGCGTGAGGCCATAAGATGGCGTATATGCCTTTCCTGTTCAAGCAGCTCATCCATTTTCAGCCACTGACGTACACGCTCCAAGTCAATTTCGGCGCGTCGTATCTTCTCCCAAACGTAGTGCTTGAAACAGCTCTTTTTTGGTGCGCGACAAAACTCTCCAGTTGGCTTGAAGACATTTGCCACCAACGGGCAACCGCATACATCATTGTCACTTATTTTCGGATCCTTACAATGCTCGGGACAAAGCACGCGCAAACGTTTACAGTATGTTTTACTAGCCGGATTATAAAAATCGCAAAACATTGAATTGCCTTCGATACGTGTCTTGAAAATGCTGCCGAAAGAGGCTTGCGATTCGTATTTATTAAAACATTTTTCCATGTGTTTAATCGCTGTTCGTGAATGGATCTCATGGCCACATGTGATACAGTACATCGATTGCTCATCTTCGATGTCATTATTATCTTGTGAACGATTCTGATCCAGCGTGCTATGTTTGGCACGTTCTACAATCATATCCAACTCCATATGGCGTTTGTCCAGTTCCGCCAACGCAAAACGTACCACAGCTTGTTTAGAACGTATTTGATCTAATTGCTTTTTGTTCTCTTCTTCTGCACGGCAGCTAGATAGATTCCATTCTTGAACACGTTGCGGCAGAACCTAAAAATTCAAATATATTTGAAATTGTATAGACCAAAAGCATGATTCAATAATACTATTATTGAATCATGGACCAAAAGCAAATACAATTTGTCAAGCAATCTTACTTGAAAAATGCGATTAGTTGCCAAATTAATGCCGCACTCATGGCTACAGTATTTTGATTGTGGCCTTGCATTATGTTTACATCGTGGTCCATAGCATTGTCGTATACCCTCCAATTCTGGATTCATGAAAACTTCCGGGCTTAACGAACGTTTCCGTTTTCTCATCCTCTCTTTTGGTTGCTTTTCTTTACGTTTATGACGACTGGCCGTCTGTGCGGATGTTGAAGGTGGATTTGTTTGTTGTATTTGTGGTTGTACTAGTTGTTGCTGTGATGCTTGCATCGGTGGTGCCTGACATACGTGCATTTCACATCTTGGTTTCTGACCATTTCCACGTACGCGACATGACTCACATATTCCACAGCTTGGCGCCCGACAGCCGTCACAGTTACCGCAGTGATTTATCATTTGTTTATTCCCAACCACTGCTGCAGATCCAATAATGTTCGGTGGTACTTGGTCCTTTAATTTTTTCCGTTTATCCGTGTCATTAACACCAGCAGCGCCAATTGGCGCCGCAGTCTTTTCGACTGGCACCACACGGAACACAGTTTGCAAACTGGGATCTTCCTCTTTGCAGCGTTGGCAGTAATAGTGCCTAATGTGTTTGGCCTCTTTCTCAGTGATATTGATGCAGTCGCCATGGTACCACTCCTCACAACCATCACAGCCGCTGTAGGATATAGGTAAGATAAGATGACATTCTTCCAAATAATTTGGGAACTTACATCATGAAACGCGAGCAGTCCGAGGTACGACATATACAGTATGCCTGGCCATCCTGTTTCATTATAGTAGCGATTTTCGACTTTCTTTCGGGCAGGTCGAATTCCCGCGCAATCTCTTCTTTCTATTAAAATATAAATAAATATATGCTTTTATCATTATTTCCCTAAAATTACAATTAATTCATACCGATTTTTTGTTTTTTCGCTTATCAGCCATGTTTCGTGAATGCCAGTGATAAAGAGATGCCGCTTTTTAATCGATCAAGTCGACGATGTTTGGATTAGTCGATAGCTTCCGATTCGATATTTTTCCGATTTTTTGAGTGGTGAAATAAGCTAGCTGCGAACCATGATGCAATAATACAAGGTGGTATCAATTGTGACAGCTCGATTTGACACTGCCTTAGCACAGTAGAACGAGAAGAAAAACGGGAAGAAATTAAGCCCCATTTGGGGGAAAAATATAAAATTCCACATTTTTTCCTAAACAAAATTTGCTTTTTTATAGTATATTCGTAATGTAATGAAATAAAATAAGATAAAATACCTTTTAAAGAAAAAAAATGTGTATACTGAGAAAAAATAAACAAATATTCAACTATATTAATAGGCAAAGAATTGTTAATGAAGTAAAATTGTCTCACCTAAGGCAGTCAATATGGCGGAAATAGAGCGAGAAGTTGCCAACTGATGACACCTGTATTATTGCATCATGGCTGCGAACCGGGTTGTTTCATGTCGTTGATTGCGCAAACTAAAATGGTCTACTAAAAACCGTGGTTTGAATTTCGGGGGTTCTTTAGAGTTTGTTTTCTTTGAATACATACTAAATAATTTAATTTCAATTAATGAAGATTTTGCATACTAGATTGAAGAACTCATTCTTCTTCTTCCTGATTATTATCTGCTAGAAAAGAAAAGAAACAAAGCCATTGTATTTCAGCTATAACTGGCCGTCTCCACAGGATACAATTTATATCTTGATACTTTTATTAGAGCAATATATAGTAGAGCTTATATCTTGCCATCTATTGCCAGCAATTTGGTAGTTTGACAGCTACATTTTTTTAACATTATTGATATTTTTATATAAAAGCAAAAATTGAGCTGTTTTCTGTTAAAATATTTGTTATTATGTACTTGGATGTAAAAAAGCATATTTTCTAAATTTTTTAAGCAATTAAATCCGGCACAAATACGTTCTAGAAGCCATCTTACAATTCTTATATCAATATATAAAAAGCCCTCACAAATATTGCCACTGATACACATAACTTATCAGGCCGATTCTGAACAGAAACTCCCTGGGAGTTTTCTCTCTTTTCCCTTTCCTCCCATCATGAATAAAAATCCCCTGAGGACTTTTTATATTAAATGACGGAGTTGAGCTCTCAAAAAAGTGTCAAAAAACTTCTTCGAAGTTTGAATTTACCCCTCCCAAATTTTTGGGGAAAATTCTACTCCCTGGCAGTTAATTATTGGAGGATTTCTTTTTCGGGAGAAACAAATTCCCGAAGAACAAACTCCCCGGGAGTATAAAGAATTGGGCTGTATATTTAGCAACCAAGATGACAGTTGGACTGCAATAAATTTTATCCTGTGGAGACGGCTAGTAATAAAGAGTGAAGATGAAAATGAAAGCTGCAAAAGCACAAAAAAGCCTACGAAACTTGCAAGTTATAAAATAAATATAAATTTTAACAATTTGAGCAACACACAAAAATAGAGCTTTCGCACGAGCATTTTTTTGGTTTTTCAACTGTCAAAATTTTACTTTGCATTTGGCACAGCAAAATTCAATTTATTTGTACACCATTGCAAATTTTTCACCCGTCCCACCGTGAAAAAAGTTACTGTTTGGCACAGGCCCGTATTGCCTAAAAAAAACCCTAAAAATTATGGGCCCTGTCACACGGTCAGTATTTATCACGATATTTGGATCGTGATGCATATTGATGGATTGATGGATCGCGAACTAATACTACATGTTCAATATTTAATATGGCGCAAGAATTTTTTTTTATTTTGTACGTATATTTTATAGATAACGCTCCACAATTCTTTTAAAATTTCCAATGTTAATTAAAATACATTTACTTTGTTTTGACAGGTTTTAAGCGCCGAGAGCGAAGGCAGAACGCATACTTTTTCGATGTTAGCATTATGAGAGGACAAGATCTACTGACGAAATGTGTGGATCGCGTTTTTAAAATGCTACACCATCGATATTTATTGACCGTATTTCCATCCATGATCCAGATTTTAAAATTTCTAAATATTTTGCGATCTGTATCATGAACCAAAAATACAAGATCACGTAAGAACGCGACGTTGTATTTGTAACTGGTTTTGAGAAAAAAGTTTGCGAAAGCGGGCTGGTCAGCTTGGGCGTTTGTTTACATCACAAGCACCACTATTTTACACTTTTATTCAAGTAAAGAAGAGTTAATTCAACATGACAACACATTTTAAAGCATTTTGTTGCATCATTTTACCTAAATTGTGCGTTTCAAGTGGCTGACAATAATTTTGGCTAATTTTGGTTTTCGTTGTTTTCTTTGCTTTGTTTACTTTTCGCTCGTTTTCCAGTGAAACAAGATGGCGTAGAACCCGCTAAAAAAATCGACTTTTTTCACTCTCTTGTTCTTACGTGATCTTGTGTCTTTCGTTCATGATCCGTATCACGATTCATCAATGCTGCATGCTCCATCGTCAATAAATATCGCGATACTTGGATCACGTCAATAAATACTGACCGTGTGACAGAGCCCTATAGGTTGCTATCGGTCGGTGGTGCATTTTCCTATTTTCACTTCTCTTGTGGTGTGTGAATTTTACTACATGCTGGAAAATCGGTTGTAGTGTGCTTGTAAGGCGATTTTTGCTATAATTTTTCCAACCAAGTATAATAAAACTATAGAAAAAGCACATTTGCAGGGTAAACATTTGCTAGCCAGTAAAATTTGTGCTAAAGAGTCAAACGAAAAATCCGATACAAGCGCTCAAGTAGTGAAAACAAGGAACAACAACACATCACAACAACAATCAAGTACCCTCCAAAATTCAGGTTTTTCGCACGTTTGCCGCCTCTTTTGCCGTGTATGGGAAACGCTTTGAGTGGTCAAAAAATAAATAAAAAAACGCAATACAATAAAAAGGTGTACTAAATTAAGCTGGAAATTGCAAAACAAATCGTTTAAAAGCGAAATCGTTTGCTGCAAACAAGACATGGTAAGTTTGTAGTGTTGTTTATGCATTACATATTGAGTTCTGTATGCAGTGAATTAGCGCGAAAAATGTGTGTACGTATGCATGAATGTATGTGGTTTGTTCATGCGGCTGCTAAAAGCACTATGGTCACAGCATGGTCTTCTGGTACTTGGCACGTTGCTTGTTGATAAGACGTTTAGATGTTGCGTCGGATTTGCAGTACCGGAAGAGAACGCTTAAAATTTGTTGATGTTAAATTAGTAGAGAAATTTTACGTTTTTGGGGAAATAAGCAGACGTTTTGTAGTTTACTGGGTCCTTGCTATACAATTGTAACCAAAGAAAGAACGTATAAATTTAAGTGGGAAGTGATATTTTTATTGTTGTGACCGCAAAAAAAATCGGCGGAGTGTCAACTTTGGAGTCAATACAATCAACCAGCACGTATTAATTGAAATGATATTGTGCGACAATTAGGTTAAAGTGGAAACCATCAGATATTGATACTTTTGTATGTATTTAAAAAATTCCTTTTTTTAGACCTTGCCCGGGAATCCTGTGATGTCTTCTGTTGAATTTAACTGCTATGACACGATGTCCTATTCGCCTGAACACAATGCCTCGCTTACATTAGATGACCATATTTATCAACACCGTCCAAGTGTAAACGCTCCGCTACTACAACAGCAACAAGAACATCAAGACTTAGCATTGCAAGCGCAACAACAGCCGCTGCAAATAATGCAACAAACGCTACCTACAGCAGCACCACCTTTGCAACCCCTAAACATAACACTACAACAGCAAAAACTAATATCACTTGAAATGCGTGCAACAACGTATCCACAGCAACGGCAATGCGAACAAACATCAGCACAGTTCCCCACAGCGACCGCATCAGCCACTGTATTCTCTTCGCTCGATTTGGCTGTGGATAATGTGATGCCAGGAATATACTTGACAAAGAATTTCATAGCTTGGAATGAGGAAAATTTGCGCTCTCATGGCTTCACACACATTATTATCATCGATAAGCACATACAAGAATTATACTATCCTTCGCCGATATTTAAACTCTCAACCGAAAATACTGCTGTTGATGCATTTGACTCTTATGAGTATATTAGTCATCCGGCATGTACTTCACTCAAATTTGGCAAAGAGTTTGAGGCCATCGATTTGAATTTTGGCGAAAAGTCGTATTTGACTACAGTGCTGCCGAATTGCTATCGCGCAGTCAGATTCATAAATAAAGCTATACAAGCAGGTGGTACTATCTTAGTGATTGATTGTAACGGGAGCGAGCAGAAGTGCCTCACAATTGTAGTGGCATATTTGATGTACAAACACAATATAAGTTTTAGGTGAGTCTTTTAAAGCATAATTGCTGTTCCTATAAGTAATAATTCCATGATATCTTTTATTTACATTTAGCAATGCTTTTGCGCGCCTAAAAGACTACTATAAAAAGGCTGATTTGGATCGTTTTTACATGAGACAATTATATGAATATGAACCCATACTACAGGTGCAGCGAGCACAATCGCGCGGTCAGAGCTGCTCACGTGAAATGCATTCGGCTATACTGAAGCGCAAGAAAGACGATGACGATATTGATGTCAATGATTGTAGCAATAATGGCATGCCATTTACCGCTGGAACGGATATGAGTAGTACGAATGAATTTTTTACCACGTTCAATCCATTGTCTAATTTTCATGCTGCAACAAAACAAAGAAGTTTAAATGAAATAAATAGCTTGCATGAATGCCACCGCCAAACGCCGCAGCGCAATCAATTTAATAGGACACCGCTGTCACAAACGAACCCTCGTGCTACTGCAATTTATACCAACAGGTATAGCCCTGTCTGCGACGATTATACTATGGAGTAAGAAAAGAACTTAGTTGTACTTTGCATAGAATACCTATAGTTATAAGTCAAAATTTGGAAGGCTGCAAGAAAACTGCAAGAATGTACATAGTTTGACCGCTCTTCCCCGCAACGGACGGCGATATTCCTAGGTTAGTAATAATGTATATATACATCCATATAAACTCAGTATATATGTATGTAGGTACATACAGATACATATCGTCAATGTTTTTGCAAAACCGCCTATCGACCAGTTTTAAAACCGCCTAAATCGGTGTTGCGGCAAAAATGAGATTTGGTAACCCTGAACTCCAGGCATCGAGATTTATGCATAAAAACCGTTAAATCGTTATTAAAATAACAGATTTGTAAAATAAAAGCTAGAGAAAATACCGCCTATGAAGGCAATGTCTTCAAAGAATAAACCGTTTTTTCGCCCTCCTGTAAAATTTGAGTGCCGTAAGATAGGCGGTTTGGCAATTGGGCGATGGGCGGTTTTGCAAAAACATCGACAATTTGTACATATGTATGTAAGTATATATGTGATTGTATGTTAATAATTTAAGATGAGATTTCGTTTAAATAGAAAATACAGTAAAACACATTAGCTATTGCATATGTCTACTTCTGGGGAAATTACGTAAACGAAACCTAAAAAGAATTTAAAATTGATATAAACGGAATTTGCACCTGGCATCTTACGTTACTAGTGCATCTATATTACCCCGGGAGTGAGCTATAAGTACATATGTACATCAGACAAAGTAGTAATTTTGCAAAGGTAAAGATATTTGGTGCTCACATGTGTGTATCCTGAAGTTGTCACACATGTAGGGCCTCTTCAACTTAACGCCGCCACTAAACTGTATAAGATTTTTTGTGAGAAATTTTTTGTAACATACGACTGGCGTGCTTTGTTGAGCTCAACCAAAATCGCTTGGGCGGTCACAGCGCGAATTAGGAAGAAGAAGAAGAATAGAAGTAATTTCAGCTGAATAGTGCTTTGGGTTGAAATCTCTTCTACACAGTTTTTACCTTAGTTTTGTAATCTCACATAAACAACATCTTTCTAAATCCGAGATAGAACGTATTTTGACTTTCAGTGTTATGGACTAGAGCTGTCAAACTATCGACGATACTATCGATAGTATCGATAGTCTGGTCACTTGAAATAACTATCGATAGTTTTAGTACTATCGCCACTATCGTTTCATTGATAGCGTATTCTCTTTCCTAGCGCTTTTGACATTTGCACGTATTGGTTCAAAGAGAACAAAAATGGGCAGCATTATTTCATGAACGAACGATTAAAATAAAGATCACCCAGGACGTTGTGCGAGAGAAAAGTATGTTTTTCGCAGTGACGTCATTTTTTCGCCACGGAATGAAACCATGTGTGTGAGAGAAACAACCGATTAAAAATGAAGTTATCAACTATTATTTTTTTCTCAAATGCAATTTTAAATACGCGGTTGCCGCGCTGGGTGATCAGTTTAGTTGGTTCATGGCATTAGTTGCGTTCCTTATCTCCCAGAAATAGCCAGAAAAAGTCCGAAGTAGTCAGATTTAGTCCAAAAAGCAATTTTTAGCAAAAAGAAACCGACTTCAACTCCCATATAAAAAAAATATATATATATATATCTCATGATCCACGCATCGGATCTCAACCAGATTAGTATGGGTCTGAGACACTACCTTTCCGATGCAAAAAGAATTATCGAAATCGGTTGACGTGGTCGAAAGTTATGCGGTAACATACATAAAAAAAAAAAAAAAAAAAAATATATTCCGACGAACTGATAACCTCCTCCTTTTTTGGAAGTCGGTTAAAAAGTAAAAAAATGAATTGAAATTGGAAGGAAGCAAAAAAATAATTGATATAGTAAGTGTTTATTGTGCTTGTGCTTGAGTGAATGTGTTTTGTACATACATTTCTATCCTTGTTTGACTTTAGTTTTGTTGTTGCCATTCTTTGGACTAATAATTTGGATTTTGCGTTCCTTTACTTTTTCCTGTTATTCTCTTTTAGTGAGCGCGTTTTGCTTACGCTCTGACATTTTGACACTTTTCAGATTTTAGTCAAAAAAGATAAGGAATGAACGTATTATTTCTAAAAGCGCAATTTTTATTTTAAGCCTGGGAATAGCAGAGGTTACATTGACGTCTTAAGAGCGTGTCAGACCGGGCAATGCAGTATATTTCAAAAGACTGTCAGATTGAGAAATTTCAGAAAGCATTTGCATGAGCAGTGGCACCTTGCATGTATGTATGTAAAGTGTCTTTCGCTTTTTGACTGTTTACACGGCGAATGAATTTCTAGCAATATTTCTCAATACTAAAATGCAACCGTGAGCCGCTAAAATAAACAAATTTATAAAAACAAGATAACGAAAAATAAATGGATTTAGAAAAACATATGAAATGGGTCGATACTATCGATAGTATCGATAGTCACCTTAGGACTATCGTAAAACATCGATGGACTTGACTATCGATAGTTTGACAGCTCTATTATGGACAGTAACAGCCGTTTTTACAAAGCTGGAATAACTCATCGACTGCCGAATATAAGTTAACTCTCTTTTGCGAAAGTTGTTCGCAAGTGCCGTTTTCTCAAGGAGGTTTTAAGATTTATCTAGTCTTCAAACACTTTTTCAGAACAAATTTTCTATTTAACGGGCAGATAACTTTTAAAACCTACCTGAGAAAACGGCCCTAAGTGTGCTAGCACCACAGGACTGGCATAATGGAAACATGGTATTATTATCATTCAAAAAACCAATTCAACCATTTGCATGTTTTAATAAGGCTGATGGTAATAAAGTATGAGATTCTTTAAAACAAATGACGTAAAAATTAATTCTAAATAAATAAAAATTAAAAAATAATTTTAATTACATTACATTAAGTTGGATAAAAAAGTCTACTTGTAAGCGCAGCATTTTTCCTTGCCGTGGAAGTAAACGCGTACCAACTTAGATCTAAATTTCTTAACTTAGAAGTAGCACATAAAACTAACCTAAAAAAAGTATTTAGCTACTGATTTTATATGTAAAAAATCAAAAACCATAAAAGTAACAATAGCGTTATTCTCTTAAACTGGAAAAAAGGAAATCCTCGAATGTTTCGAAACATTTTTTGACTATAACATTTTTACAAAATACATATCGCTAGCTTAGAGTGAAGATTTGTTAATTCCAGTTTTTCCAATTATATAGGAGAGAAGTTGTTCTTCAAAAACTTCATAACAACATTTTTGCGTATTCGAAGTAATAATACACAACTTAATGCCAATCGGTAGAGTTCGCAGTTAATGAAGATCTCTTGCATTCTTTTGAATATTTCGGATTTTCTGGAATTTTTTTGGACTTAAGAAATTGGAGTTTCAATGCATAGAAATGTGCAAAAATAAAGGAAAGTAATTTGCAAATCGCTTCCTGCGTCAAATGTAAGTTTTCATAGAAAGTGGACTTATCAGCTTTACACTCTAAGCTAACATTTAGATATATTTTCGACAGTTCGTAGGTAACTAGTATGTATGTAAGTGTAAATATAGATTAGTTAAACTTTAATTTAGATACTGTATGCGTATTCATACACTAATATTTGTAATATTTCAATATTTACACATAAATAAATGGTAATCATACTTATGTATGTACATGTTTATTTTTACTTAAATGTATATTTCTACATACATACCTGTATGTATCATACATACATACATATGTACATATGTATGTACGTACGTTTAGAAATTGATTAAATTAAATTTTAATTTTAATTTGATTGATCGCTTGTAATTTTGGCGCTTAATAAATTTTCAATGGCTCCTAAATGTAACTTACACTGCTAAGGTGAAGAGCGTGGCAGACGTGGCAATTTCGTGGCAATTCAATGTATTTCTCAAATTGAGAAATTTCAGAAAGCAGCTGCATGATCAGTTACGCCTCGCATGTAATTCAAACATATATTTCGAGTTTTCTCTGTATACAAATTTACTGACTATTCAGGTATTCACTCAAAATTGAAGTGATCTTTATATAATATTCGCAATGTATTTCATTCGAATTTTTTTCCGCAATTTTTTTTTTTAAGTAGAGCTCATTATCTAAACATTATAAATAGTAAATTCCAAACTTTTTGCAAAGATTATGGGCCGCTTGTCAATGTCTGGTTATCACTACCACTACACTATCGACGATTTCGACATCATGCATGTAACATGTGATCGATAAATCAGTCGTTGTTCTTAACCGCAGATTTTACCTCCATAAAAAAAAAATCAACAAAGTTTGATTAGAATTGGAAATTTCAGTTAAAATTTCTAGAAATTATCTGCGAACAAAAATACGCATGTAAAGCTATATCATTTAATTTATCTCTTCTTTTTAAACATAAAAAGCATCTGTGCGATATTTCTACAATTTAATTTATTATAAAATTCATGAAATTAAATGTAAACTCAAAATTCACTGTAATTTTCCACTTTCCGCCACTGCGATTTATTTTGAATACAAAACTGCTTGGATAAGCTGGAAATATTGCCACGTCAAATACGCTCTTGATAGTTCTTGGCTATAAATAAATCTGGGTCATTCGGTTAACATAGTACCGGCCAAAATTTATTTAATAAAGTGTGATTGAATTTGACATTTCTCTCATAAAAAATTTTATATTTTTTGACATTATAGTTCCTTAAAAGAGAGCCGCACTGATGGGTCAATCGCACTTAATTTAACACACCTTGGTACCGACCGTCGTGAATGAACTATTCTCTCATTTCTTAATTTGTTTTGCTTAGGATTTTCTAAAATACTGCGATTTATTTCCAACCATGTGCTGACATTTAGCAATATTCCTCAGAATGTTATGGGAATACCCGCATTGTATATTAAAACACATCCACTTTTTATTGATTATTTTTATTTTTTCTTATTTCAAGTCGCAACTCCATTGCCAACCGTCAAATTACCGTTGCTTAATATGTTTGACAAGTTTTTTTTTTTCATACTTAAATATTTCTTCAATTATATTTACTGTATTTTAGCTGGTATTTGTACACAAATGATGTCTTCATTGTTTTGGTCCTGTAATTCCCATTTGACTAGTACATGGACCTGCAAAGAAATTACAAAAATTAATGATGAAAACAAATAAATATACTTTAAGACAAATTTTTCTTTTTAAAGTTAGTTACATTATTTTAAATACATATCAACCGACGAAATTTTGAAACAAATAAAAACCTTGAGAGGCGGTATTTTCTCTAAAAAATCTCTAAATCTCGATGCCTGGAGTTCAGGGTTACCAAATCTAATTTTTGCCACAACGGCGATTCAGGCGGTTTTGCAACTGGTCGATTTTCGGTTTTGCAAAAACATCAACGATATGTATGTTTGTTAGGGGCAAATCAATTTTTGACCAACTTCCCGATGACCTAGAGACTTGAAATTTCACAGTTAGGTCAGAACCCGATGACAATGCAATACGAAGGAAAAGTTAAGCCGAAGGTGGCGCAGGGGTCGAGATATTTGAAAAACCCGTATTTATAGTTGTATTTCGTTCATTTTTAGAAAGCTTGCTTTAAAAATATTTGTTTTTACAATAAACTTATTTTCTGTCGCGAAATATATGTTTGTATTTGAAAACTATGAATAATACCTCTGCAATACAATTGGTTAACAATTCGAAAATGATTGGAAAACTAACATTTTTTTTTCAAGTCTCACCTTCGATAACGAATGTGGAATAGGTTAGTATTCGATTCGAGAACTAGGTCATTCCCCAGCAAAACGGAACCTTCGTTATCCAATAAATTTTTCCTTCATTATGAATTCGAAATCCAGCCCATTAGCGAAGTGAAATTTTAATGAGAGAGAGTGATTGCATTATATTTCCATTCGATTTCACTTCCTCTCTTGTTACTACGGTTTTAATTTTTTTCCAACCCATCTCGAATGTATTTCCACAAAAAAAGTTTGTCCAATATATTAGAAGCTGAATTATATATTTAGATACGCTGGGAATGAGTCAAGAGAATCTTTCAGTGCTTATATCTTTTCACAAAGTTCACCGACTTGAAATCCGACAATTTTTGGCTAACCTCTCTGCAGTTTGCACCTTAATTTCGTATATAAATCAGTTCTGTAGCTGCTTCAGATCGCCCCAAAGGCCGAATCACACGATTGGAGCATTTGTACAGATTTGTACATTTTGGCAGCCACAGAGTGGTGTTGTCTAGAAATTTTTATCAAGGTTGAGTTCAGCTTAATACAAAATTTTCAAACAACCCCACTCTGTAATTGTCAAAATGTACAAATCTGTACAAATGCGCCATTCGTGTTATTTCGGCTTAAGTCGTATAACAGAGCAATTATAGAATGTCGTCGCTTGGTGCGCAATACCTCGTATCGGCCAAATACAATACCACGTCTGAGGTGGCACAGAAAAAATATTATTTTGCTTACCCTACCTGAATGCTAGCTTACTTCAAAAATTTATTGGTGAATAATTACATGTATAGTAGAAGCTCATTAATAAGCTCAGTTAGAAAACCATTCAAAAGTTTTGAAGAAAATATTTTTGCTTGCTCTTTTGTGAAATTTTTAGACTTCTTATACGTGCTATTGAATTCGGCGGACACGAGGTATTGCGCGCCAAGCGACGATATAGTTTATAAATTAGATATTGTATTTCATCTTATTTAATTCTTTTAGTTTTATTTGTTTTAATCAATGTTTATTTTACTTTATTTTATTTTCTTTAGTCAATTTTATTTTATTTGTATTGTATTTTATTTTATTATTTTGTATGCAATAATATTTAACCGAATCTATTCACAACTCACCTTTGGATAAGCCTTTAGCACCGGCAAAATAGCTTTATATTCGTAGGTTTCACCCTTCTCCAGCGGGCACTTGAGTCCACTATCAACGCAGGCATCGGGATTCTGTAAATGGAAGGGCATCTCTACGCCCAATACTTTGCCATGCACTACAGTTGTAATTTTAGAGGCTTCCTCATCTGAAAACAAATTAAAGAAAGAATACAATTAAACAAATTGAAAACGTGAACGTTATGCAAAACTATAATAAACAAGTAATTAAAAAATAAATTTTTAAGACAAGCTTTTGTTAGTGGCTAAATTTTTTGTGGAGTTATTTCTTTCCATTTAAGTAATATAATTTCTATATACGAAACAAATCGGACCATAAATAGGGGTTTTTTTTAAATATCTCCACTCCTGCGCCACCTATCGAGTCATTCCTATTTCATGTAAGTAGATAGAACCTTCCACTTAGGCTTGAAGTTTCGACTACAATCCCTAAAAATACCATCCCTGCACCTTGACCCTAAGGGCGCTTGTAGTCATTTATTGAATAGGAAAAACTGATTTTGACACAATTTTTATTTTATTTTTTCAATAGCGAAATTTTCCAGTATTTTTATTTTTTTTTGTTTAATATGGCGTTTAGAGCTTCTCAAATATTGCAAAAAAACGCGATTTTTTGACCAAGTTTTTACATGTGTTATCGTTGAAAATTGAATAACCTATTCGGGCTATCTTCAAAGGTATTTTGTAATCAGGTTTTAAAAGTCTATTGCAGTAGAGGTAGCTGTCTCTGGATGTATGTACGGTAAAGACAGGCCACTAATCAAGCAATTAGCCAAGCTTTCTCGATTAAGGCGCTAATTGAGCTCGATTTACCATCATACAAAATTTCAATTATTTATTGCTCGATTAGTGCTTAATTGAGTGCTAATTGAATGAATTTGTTCATGCAATCCTGCTTGGTATGTTTAATTTTGACTTTGAGGTAGGTTTATTGAACAAATAGCAATCAGCTGTTTGTTTCTGGTCCTCTTTTTACAGCTGATATTCTATCAGGGATGTAAAACTAAAAGTAGATAAATGTACCTTAAAAGTGTGTATTTTTATACGTACATATTAAAGAAAATAAGATGATACTCTTTCCTTTCGATAACATATACGCTTATGGACTCACATTAAACAAATTTGGCTATCAAAAGAATCTTTTTGAGCAGTTCAACACAAAACTATATTTTCGTAAAGTTGAACCACTTTCCTTCGAGTTTTTCGATCTAACGTTTTTAAAAGAACTAGTAATCAACTACAGTTACGTTACTTTGACCACCTTTTTGTATCATTTGTATGCCCCTTCACAAAGGAGGGAGGCTATTGGACAAGTTACCCACACCAGAGAATTCATTTAAATGTGAATTCAAATAAGAGCTGATTTCCTGAAAAGTTATTTGACTACGTTCCAAATGTACCTAAAATGGTGTGTTTGTACCGAATGTACTTTCAAGCTAAATAAAGGTACGGTTGTACCAACTTTTCCATCACTGTAGCTAATCGAACAGCTGACTGTGTGTGAACACCAAAAAGCGGTAGCTCAATTAAAGGGTTAATTGACTCAATTAAATTTCTGTCTGAACTTAAATAAATCTGCGTCTTTAAATTTTTAATAGGACGGCAGGATTTCCCCCAAGGACATCGAAAAAATTAATTAATGGAAAAAGTACAGTGACTTTGTAAATACGTCCTTACAAGGCTGCAAAACGATGTGTTTTCTGGTAGAATAATTTGTGTATGTCCTGAAAATTTGCAATTGTATAACATATTTTAATTTTTCTGACAGGGCGTATGATGAAATTGGTAAATTTGTACATTTTTTATATTGGGCTATGGTACAAAATAAAAAAATTGGGACGACCATTTTTTTTTTGTAGTCACACGATTGCACTATGGCTGAAATAAGCACTTTCTGGGGCCAAAAGTCCAATTTTCAATGTTTGCTTTAAAAATTTTTAACGGGAAATTACAAATTAAATAAATTATAAATTTATGACCGCAAGGTAACCCTGCTCCCCTATCTGTTAACCAAAATTTTGTGGTTTTGGTTTTAAGTATTTTGTGCTAGAATTTTATTATAATATAAATAATTTCTTCATAATCCGATGCTCGGATTTGAACAAAATTAAAATGGAACCACCTGTGAGGTAACACCTTTCCTCTAAAAAATTTTAGAAATCGGTTAACGTGGTTCAAAGTTATGCGGTAACATATATAAAAAATAAATAAGTAAATATTCCGACGAATTGTGGTTACCTTTCCCCTTTTTGTGAAGTCGGTTAAAAAGAAATATAGAAAGCGACAAAATGGAATAATGCCGCATACGCGTTTTTTACGCAAGAGTGCGCAGTGCGGTGACTCCATGTTCATCGTACCGAACGACGAATATGTAAAAAAAAAAAACAGTGGGAGCTAGCTAGCCACATGTCTTTGCCACCCACAGCAAGTATTTGTAAGAATCATTTTAAAACCTCTGGCCCATTAGAACTTGAAGGGGGATCTCCCTATGTGGGGAATAAAAGAGTACCTTGACCAACTTTATAACTCGCTTAGGAGTCAAATATCTAGAAGTATTTTAAATAGGGTAGCGGAATTTCTTATAAAGGTTTAACAAATTTCCGAGCTAATGGAAAGGGGGAGTGGCAACTCCGATATGATCTAAAATTTTCATCATACATAACTCTGGAAGAATTTAACATAAATTGAATTATGTAGCGCTGGAAGTATTAAAACCCGAGCGTGGCACCTCCCGGTAATAGTGTACACGTTTACGCGGCGAATCTCTGAAGCCTTAAGCTTAGATCGATTGGCATCTTTCATATTATAAAACTATAGATTTTTCAATCTGCAAAAACGACTTTTTGAATTTGTTATTTTCTATTTTGAATTAATTTTGTAAAGATATAACGAATGCACAGAAGAATTCTATTCCACTAATATAAAATTTTTAAATTATTTTATATATATAATTATTTTTTTTTTAATTCCACAGTTAGTTAAAAATAATTACAAAAAAAATATTAATTGGTCTTTTTCCTGATTATTTATCGATGATTGCTGTTGTAATAAAATTCCTTTTTGACTTACTTAGCGCAAAATTAATTGTGATCGAAGCTGTTGTATTGCGTTTGAGTACGCATTCATTCTTTGTTGTGTCACAGTCTGATATGACAACTTTGTTGAAACTGCCAGTTTTAGAACCTGAAACGAAAGGAAATACAATTTTAGTAAATGAAAAAATAAAATTTCCCTTTTTTCACTCAAAAAGATTACAATGGAAGCAGATACATTATATATGTATGTACGTATCGATGTACATATGTACATACATCTATGAACATTTGAATAACTTAAGTATGCCAAGTGTGGCCATTTTTTCGATAAAAATTTTAAATCGTAGAGTACTTTTACAACACTCATCATACCTTTACAATTAGGGTATTCACAAGATGTCGCAAGCGTCGTCATGTCATAACGTCATAAAATTTTTCAATGTAAAATAACGGTTGAAAGGGTTTTAAGGGACTTAAAGTGTATAACAAGAGCTATATATATATTTTCTATCGGTTTAACAACATTTTGGTTTGATTAAAAATCCTCTCAAAGCATTTTATAGCAAAATATGTATAACTTTATGGCATGACGACGCTTACGACATTTTGTGACTACCCTCAATATTTAGGTGCGTTTTCTCAAGTAGCTTTTAAAATTTATTTGGCCTTTAAACACTTTTTTTGGGTACTTAATGTATTAATTAATGTTAACTGTAGTTTAAAATGACCTTTTAATAAAAGTTTAATGAACATATAAAATGTTTGGGAAAACGTCCTATATTTTTTTATCGGAAATCAAAACTTTTAATACTACCTATCTACATACTAAGTTGTTTTTTCAAAGATCTATAGACACATACATACATACATACATAGTTATGTACATCTGCACATACACATATAATTTGCTTTCACTGACTCTCCTACATACATATGTACATAAATATATGTATCTACACAGCCCAATTTAATTTAATTAAATTCATTTAAAACTCGTCACTTTGTAAATGAAATTTGTCGAATGAGTAACCAGAAAAGTGATAAAATATGTCGAGAATCGTACAATGTAAAAAACAAAAACAAAAATTAAAAAAAAAACTGCGAATATTATTACATTAAAGGCGGTCAACGCCGCTTGCCAGTAAAAGCTTTGTGGAGCTGGATAATCAAATAAATGCATTTATAAAGCGATCGCCGACATCCGCAAAAAAAGTGCTGT
>NW_023458567.1:14686693-14687279 GCF_013731165.1 Rhagoletis pomonella | reverse complement strand
TAAATTATCAAGATTGAAAATCTATTGACAAGCGTTTAAAAATTGAAATTTCATATGAAAATTGTAAATTTTGTATATTTAAAAATTTTTTTCTATCATTTAAATAATGCGTATGCCGGAATTTGAACCGGGGACACGCAGAATTTTTAGCCGACATCTCTACCTACTCGGCAACGGTAGTCAAAAGCTTTTTTGCTTTTAAATTCATATTTTTCATATTTGACAATTAAATCAGTTCCAGTCATGTGGAAATCAGTTCCCCTCTTGTGAATATCGTGGAGCTTTTTATTTTATAACTATTAACACAGAATGCGATGGGAGCTTTTACTTGATAAAAAACTTGATAAAATTTCTCTACAAATAATTTATCAAGAAAACACAGAATTGCGCGGTAAATCTATGTATTAAATTCCCAACAATTTTCACGAGTAAACAAGGCGTGAAAAATTGTTCGCATAACGTTCATTCAGCTTTTTGCGCTTTGCTGGCAAAGTTAGAAATGTCACGTGAAATGACAAAGTTTTATCTGACACGGCCTATACACTTTTAAGACTTTATACTCTGTTTATATCCGATCTAAACTAGA
>NW_023458567.1:14686007-14686593 GCF_013731165.1 Rhagoletis pomonella | reverse complement strand
TCTAGTTTAGATCGGATATAAACAGAGTATAAAGTCTTAAAAGTGTAAAGGCCGTGTCAGATAAAACTTTGTCATTTCACGTGACATTTCTAACTTTGCCAGCAAAGCGCAAAAAGCTGAATGAACGTTATGAGAACAATTTTTCACGCCTTGTTTACTCGTGAAAATTGTTGGGAATTTAATACATAGATTTACCGCGCAATTCTGTGTTTTCTTGATAAATTATTTGTAGAGAAATTTTATCAGGATTTTTATCAAGTAAAAGCTCCCATCGCATTCTGTGTTAATAGTTATAAAATAAAAAGCTCCACGATATTCACAAGAGGGGAACTGATTTCCACATGACTGGAACTGATTTAATTGTCAAATATGAAAAATATGAATTTAAAAGCAAAAAAGCTTTTGACTACCGTTGCCGAGTAGGTAGAGATGTCGGCTATAAATTCTGCGTGTCCCCGGTTCAAATGCCGGCACATGCAGTATTTAAATGATAGAAACCAATATTTAAATATACAAAATTTACAATTTTCATATGAAATTTCAATTTTTAAACGCTTGTCAATAGATTTTCAATCTTGATAATTTA
>NW_023458567.1:14677372-14685997 GCF_013731165.1 Rhagoletis pomonella | reverse complement strand
ACAGCACTTTTTTTGCGGATGTCGGCGATCGCTTTATAAATGCATTTATTTGATTATCCAGCTCCACAAAGCTTTTACTGGCAAACGGTGTTGACCGCCTTTAATGTATGCAATAATATTCGCGGTTTTTTTTTAATTTTTGTTTTTGTTTTTTACATTGTACGATTCTCGACATATTTTATCACTTTTCTGGTTACTCATTCGACAAATTTCATTTACAAAGTGACGAGTTTTAAATGAATTCAATTAAATTAAATTGGGCTGTGTAGATACATATATTTATGTACATATGTATGTAGGAGAGTCAGTGAAAGCAAATTATATATGTATGTGCAGATGTACATAAGTATGTATGTATGTATGTATGTATGTGTCTATAGATCTTTGAAAAAACAACTTAGTATGTAGATAGGTAGTATTAAAAGTTTGGATTTCCGATAAAAAGATATAGGACGTTTTCCCAAACATTTATTAAAAGTTCATTTTAAACTACAGTTAACATTAATTAATACATTAAGTACCCAAAAAAAGTGTTTAAAGGCCAAATAAATTTTAAAAGCTACTTGAGAAAACGCACCTAAATATTGAGGGTAGTCACAAGATGTCGTAAGCGTCGTCATGTCATAAAGTTATACATATTTTTAATGTAAAATAAGGCTAAACTGCTTTTAGAGGATTTTTAATCAAACCAAAATGTTGTTAAACCGATAGAAAATATATATATAGCTCCTGTTATACACTTTGAGTCCTTTAAAACCATTTCAACCGTTATTTTCCATTGAAAAATTTTATGACGTTATGACATGACGACGCTTGCGACATCTTGTGAATACCCTAATTGTAAAGGTATGATGAGTGTTGTAAAGATACTGTACGATTTAAAATTTTTTATCGAAAAATGGCCATACTTGGCATACTTAAGTTATTCAAATGTTCATAGATGTATGTATGTATGTACATCGATACGTATATATATAATGTATCTGCTTCCATTGTAATCTTTTTGAGTGAAAAAAGGGAAATTTAATTTTTTCATTTAATAAAATTGTATTTTTTTTAATTTCAGGTTCTAAAACTGGCAGTTTCAACAAAGTTGTCATATCAGACTGTGACACAACAAAGAATGAATGCGTACTTAAACGCAATACAACAGCTTCGATCACAATTAATTTTGCGCTAAGTAAGTCAAAGAGGAATTTTATTACAACAGCAATCATCGATAAATAATCACGAAAAAGACCAATTAATATACTATAACTAGCCTATACGCGCGGGTTCCACCCTACGTTTTCACACAAATGCATACATATATAAAATAATTTAAAAATTTTATATTAGTGGCATACGAATTCTTCTGTGCATTCGCATATATTTACAAAATTAATTCAAAATAGAAAATAACAAATTCAAAAAGTCGTTTTTGCAGATTGAAAAATCAATAGTTTTATAAGATGCCAATCGATCTAAGCTTAAGGCTTCAGAGATTCGCCGCGTAAACGTTACCGGGAGGTGCCACGCTCGGGTTTTAATACTTCCAACTCTACATAATTCAATTTATGTTAAAGTCTTCCAGAGTTATGTATGATGAAAATTTTAGACCATATCGGAGTTGCCACTCCCCCTTTCCATTAGCTCGGAAATTTGTTAAACCTTTATAAGAAATTCCGCTACCCTATCTAAAATACTTCTAGATATTTGACTCCTAAGCGAGTTATAAAGTTGGTCAAGGTACTCTTTTATTCCTCACATAGGGAGATCCCTCTTCAAGTTCTAATGGGCCAGAGGTTTTAAAATGATTCTTACAAATACGTGCTGTTGGTGGCAAAGACATGTAGCTAGCTAACTCCCATTACTTTTTTTACATATTCGTCGTTCGGTGCGATGAACACGGAGTCACCGCACTGCGCACCCTTGCGTAAAAAACACGTAAAAAAATAAATTATAAATTAATAAATTATTTATTTATTTATTTTTTTTTTTTATAATTAGTTTTTTTTTCGCTTTCTATATTTCTTTCTAACCGACTTCACAAAAAGGGGAAAGGTAATCACAATTCGTCGGAATATTACTTTTTTTACATATTCGTCGTTCGGTGCGATGAACACGGAGTCACCGCACTGCGCACCCTTGCGTAAAAAACACGTAAAAAAATAAATTATTAATTAATAAATTATTTATTTATTTTATTTTTTTATTATTAGTTTTTTTTCGCTTTCTATATTTCTTTCTAACCGACTTCACAAAAAGGGGAAAGGTAATCACAATTCGTCGGAATATTTATTTATTTTTTTTTTATATATATTACCGCATAACTTTGAACCACGTTAACCGATTTCTAAAATTATTTTTTTATAGGAAAGGTGTTACCTCACAGGTGGTCCCATTTTAATTTTGTTCAAATCCGAGCATCGGATCATGAAGAAATTATTTATATTATAATAAAATTCTAGCACAAAATACTTAAAACCAAAACCACAAAATTTTGGTTAACAGATAGGGGAGCAGGGTTACCTTGCGGTCATAAATTTATAATTTCTTTTCTAATTAGAATATCTAAAATAAAGTCCGCCCGTTAAAAATTTTTAAAGCAAAAATTGAAAGTTGGACTTTTGGCCCCAGAAAGTGCTTATTTCAGCCATAGTGCAATCGTGTGACTACACAAAAAAATGGTCGTCCCAATTTTTTTATTTTGTACAATTGCAAATTTTCAGGACATACACAAATTATTCTACCAGAAAACACATCGTTTTGCAGCCTTGTAAGGACGTATTTACAAAGCCACTGTACTTTTTCCATTAATTAATTTTTTCGATGTCCTTGGGAGAAATCCTGCCGTCCTATTAAAAATTTAAAGACGCAGATTTATTTAAGTTCAGACAGAAATTTAATTGAGTCAATTAACCCTTTAATTGAGCTACCGCTTTTTGGTGTTCACACACAGTCAGCTGCTCGATTAGCTACAGTGATGGAAAAGTTGGTACAATCGTACCTTTATTTAGCTTGAAAGTACATTCGGTACAAACACACCATTTTAGGTACATTTGGAACGTAGTCAAATAACTTTTCAGGAAATCAGCTCTTATTTGAATTCACATTTAAATGAATTCGCTGGTGTGGGTAACTTGTCCAATAGCCTCCCTCCTTTGTGAAGGGGCATACAAATGATACAAAAAGGTGATCAAAGTAACGTAACTGTAGTTGATTACGCCAGATATACAGATAATAGTTCCTTTTAAAACGTTAGATCGAAAAACTCGAAGGAAAGTGGTTCACTTTTACGAAAATATAGTTTTGTGTTGAACTGCTCAAAAAGATTCTTTTGATAGCCAAATTCGTTTAATGTGAGTCCAGAAGCGTATATGTTATCGAAAGGAAAGAGTATCATCTTATTTTCTTTAATATGTACGTATAAAAATACACAGTTTTAAGGTACATTTATCTACTTTCAGTTTTCCATCCCTGATAGAATATCAGCTGTAAAAAGAGGACCAGAAACAAACAGCTGATTGCTATTTGTTCAATAAACCTACCTCAAAGTCAAAATTAAACATACCAAGCAGGATTGCATGAACAAATTCATTCAATTAGCACTCACTTAAGCACTAATCGAGCAATAAATAATTGAAATTTTGTATGATGGTAAATCGAGCTCAATTAGCGCCTTAATCGAGAAAGCTTGGCTAATTGCTTGATTAGCGGCCTGTCTTTACCGTACATACATCCACAAGTAGCTGTGCTGCAATAGACCTTTAAAACCTGATTACAAAATACCTTTGAAGATAGCCCGAATAGGTTATTCAATTTTCAACGTTAACACATGTCAAAACTTTTGTGCTGATTACGAAACCGTAGGTATGTAATGTTTCCAACAGCTCAAGATTTTGAGGAAAACGAGGTCAAAATGTCAAAAAATCGCGTTTTCTTGCAATATTTGAGAAGCTCTAAACGCCATATTGAACAAAAAAAATAAAAATACTGGAAAATTTCGCTATTGAAAAAATAAAATAAAAATTGTGCCAAAATCAGTTTTTCCTGTTCAATAAATGACTACAAGCGCCCTTAAGGTCAAGGTGCAGGGATGGTATTTTTAGGGATTGTAGTCGAAACTTCAAGCCTAAGTGGAAGGTTCTATCTGCTTACATGAAATAGGAATAACTCCACAAAAAATTTTGCGCGATAGGTGGCGCAGGAGTGGAGATATTTAAAAAAAAAACCCTATTTATGGTCCGATTCGTTTCGTATATAGAAATTATATTACTTAAATGGAAAGAAATAACTCCACAAAAAATTTAGCCACTAACAAAAGCTTGTCTTAAAAATTTATTTTTTAATTACTTGTTTATTATAGTTTTGCATAACGTTCACGTTTTCAATTTGTTTAATTGTATTCTTTCTTTAATTTGTTTTCAGATGAGGAAGCCTCTAAAATTACAACTGTAGTGCATGGCAAAGTATTGGGCGTAGAGATGCCCTTCCATTTACAGAATCCCGATGCCTGTGTTGATAGTGGACTCAAGTGCCCGCTGGAGAAGGGTGAAACCTACGAATATAAAGCTATTTTGCCGGTGCTAAAGGCTTATCCAAAGGTTAGTTGTGAATAGATTCGGTTAAATATTATTGCATAAAAATAATATAAAATATAAATAAAATTAAATTGACTAAAGAAAATAAAATAAAGTAAAATAAAAATTGATTAAAACAAATAAAACTAAAATAATGAAATAGGATGAAATACAATATCTAATTTATAATCTATATCGTCGCTTGGCGCGCAATACCTCATGTCCGCCGAATGAAATAGCACGTATAAGCAGTCCAAAAATTTCACAAAAGAGCAAACAAAAATATTTTCTTCAAAATTTTTGAATGGTTTTCTAACTGAGCTTATTAATGAGCTTCTACTATACTTGTAATTATTCACCAATAAATTTTTGAAGTAAGCTAGCATTCAGGTAGGGTAAGCAAAATAATATTTTTTCTGTGCCACCTCAGACGTGGTATTGTATTTGGCCGATACGAGGTATTGCGCACCAAGCGACGACATTCTATAATTGCTCAGTTATACGACTTAAGCCGAACTAACACGAATGGCGCATTTGTACAGATTTGTACATTTTGACAATTACAGAGTGGGGTTGTTTGAAAATTTTGTATTAAGCTGAACTCAACCTTGATAAAAATTTCTAGACAACACCACTCTGTGGCTGCCAAAATGTACAAATCCGTACAAATGCTCCAATCATGTGATTCGGCCTTTGGGGCGATCTGAAGCAGCAAACTGCAGAGGTTAGCCAAAAATTGTCGGATTCCAAGTCGGTGAACTTTGTGAAAAGATATAAGCACTGAAAGATTATCTTGACTCATTCCCAGCGTATCTAAATATATAATTCAGCTTCTAATATATTGGACAAACTTTTTTTGTGCTTTAAACGCTTTTTCCGTAAATAAGTAAGAACTTTTGTTGTTAAGTGAACAGTTGTTTCTTCCCTATAAACATTTTGGCGAACGTTCGAAAATTACCTTCGATATCCAATATGAATATCGAACTGAGAACGAACTCATAACCAACCTTAGTTTTCCAACGTTCATAGTGCATTAGAAATACATTCGAGATGGGTTCGAAAAAAATTAAAACCATAGTAACAAGAGAAGAAGTGAAATCGAATGGAAATATAATGCAATCACTCTCTCTCATTAAAATTTCACTTCGATAATGGATCATAATGAAGGAAAAATTTATTGGATAACGAAGGTTCCGTTTTGCTGGGGAATGACTTAGTTCTCGAATCGAATACTAACCTATTCCACATTCGTTATCGAAGGTGAGACTTGAAAAAAATGTTAGTTTTCCAATCATTTCCGAATTGTTAACCAATTGTATTGCAGAGGTAGCTCATAGCTTTCAAATACATATATTTCGCGACAGAAAATAAGTTTATTGTAAAAACAAATATTTTTAAAGCAAGCTTTCTAAAAATGAACGAAATCCAACTATAAATATGGGTTTTTCAAATATCTCGACCCCTGCGCCACCTATCGGCTTAACTTGTCCTTCGTATTGCATTGTCATCGGGTTCTGATTACAAGATTTGCCCCTAACAAACATACATATCGTTGATGTTTTTGCAAAACCGAAAATCGACCAGTTGCAAAACCGCCTGAATCGCCGTTGTGGTAAAAATTAGATTTGGTAACCCTGAACTCCAGGCATCGAGATTTATGCATAAAAATCGTAAAATCGTTATTAAAACAACAGATTTCTAAAATATTAGGTAGAGAAAATACCGCCTCTCAAAGCAATGCCTTCAAAGAAAACCCGCTTTTTCGCTCTCCTGTAAAATTTTAGTGCCATAAGATAGGCGGTTTTGCAATTGGACGATGAACAGTTTTGCAGAAACATCGACGATATACAAACATACATAGCAACTTAAATAAAAGCCAGTAAAAAATTAAATGGAATTGCCTTACAAAAGCAGTTTTTATTTGTTTCAAAATTTCCTCGGTTGAAATAATCTAACTAACTTTAAAAAGAAAAATTTGTCTTAAAGTATATTCATTTGTTTTTATCATTAATTTTTGTAATTTCTTTGCAGGTCCATGTACTAGTCAAATGGGAATTACAGGACCAAAACAATGAAGACATCATTTGTGTACAAATACCAGCTAAAATACAGTAAATATAATTGAAGGAATATTTAAGTATGAAAAAAAAAACTTGTCAAACATATTAAGCAACGGTAATTTGACGGTTGGCAATGGAGTTGCGACTTGAAGTAAGAAAAAATAAAAATAATCAGTAGGGGTATTCTCTGAGTCTTGCAAAGCCCTTGCATGGTGCACAGATTGCACGGATTGCACGGTAAAAACCGGTTTTCGTATGGGACAGCTTTGCAAACCGTGCAATCCGTGCACCGTGCAAGGGCTTTGCAAGACTCAGAGAATACCCCTAATAAAAAGTGGATGTGTTTTAATATACAATGCAGGTATTCCCATAACATTCTGAGGAATATTGCTAAATGTCAGCACATGGTTGGAAATAAATCGCAATATTTTAGAAAATCCTAAGCAAAACAAATTAAGAAATGAGAGAATAGATACATTCACGACGGTCGGTACCAAGGTGTGTTAAATTAAGTGCGATTGACAACTCAGTGCGGCTCTCTTTTAAGGGACTATAATGTCAAAAAATATAAATTTTTTTATGAGAGAAATGTCAAATTCAATCACACTTTGTTAAATAAATTTTGGCCGGTACGATGTTAACCGAATGACAAAGATTTATTTATAGCTGAGAATTCAAAATAAATCGCAGTGGCGGAATGTGGAAAATTACAGTGAATTTTGAGTTTACATTTAATTTCAAGAATTTATAAATTAAATTGTAGAAATATCGCACAGATGTCTTTTATGTGAAACAAGAAGAGATAAATTAAATAATATAGCTTTAGATGCGTATTTTTGTACGCAGATAATTTCTAGAAATTTTAACTGAAATTTCCAATTCTAATCAAACTTTGTTGGTTTCTTTTCTTATGGAGGTAAAAGCTCCGGTTAAGAACAACGACTGCTTTATCGATCACATGTTACATGCATGATGTCGAAATCGTCGATAGTGTAGTGGTAGTGATAACCAGACATTGAACAACCGGCCCGTAATCTTTGCAAAAAAAAATTCGAATCAAAAACATTGCGAATATTATATAAAGATCACTACAATTTTGAGTGTGAGTCACTATAGTTATTTATTCGTTTTTACCTGAATAGTCAGTAAATTTGTACCCAGAGAAAACTCGAAATATATGTTGGAATTAAACATTCCACAAGTAATTTTTAAGCAAAAAATAAAACCGACTTCAATGCTCATATAAAAATTTATGATTATCGTTAATTTCTTCACGATCGAATTATCGGATCTAAACAAAATTAGTATGGGACCCAACCCTTGAGGTACCACCTTTCCGATGAAAAATGAATTATCGAAATCTGTTAACGTGGTCCCAAAGTTATGCGGCAACAAACATAAATATATATATATATATATTCCGACGAACTGATAACCTCCTCCCCTTTTTGAAGTCGGTTAAAAACAATAAAGTGCAAACTATTTTTAAAATTTTCAAATCGGTTTTTTTTTAATTTCCGGGTAGCTTTAAATCAAAAAAATAAAATAATAATAAATAAATAAAATAATAATAAAAATTGAATACTTCATTATCTATTAATGCCAATATAGAAGTATTAAATAGTTATAAAAAATAAACCATTCTTCAAATTGAAAATTAAGTTAATAATAAACAAGGCAAAAAACAAACGGAAAAGCGGCTTATGGTGGCATTTGAGTGTTTAAAAAGATTGCCAGAAATTCATTCGCTGTGTGAACAGCCTAAAAACGATTTCAGAAATTTTTCATGCAATTCGTCTTACGTAAATGAAAAACCACTCTCGAAAGATACTTTACATGCGAGGCGTAACTGATCATGCAGCTGCTTTCTGAAGTTTCTCAATTTGAGAAATATATTGAATTGCCACGAAATTTAGAAATATCCACGTCTGCCACGCTCTTCACTTTAGCAGTGTAAGTTACATTTAGGAGCCATTGAAAATTAATTAAGCGCCAAAATTACA
>NW_023458567.1:14672994-14677272 GCF_013731165.1 Rhagoletis pomonella | reverse complement strand
AATACTGAGTTACTTAGAAGAGGCAAAGCCATTTTAAGTTGACACAACATTTTTTTTTTTAATAGCAACTAAAGGTATTTAATTTTGTTCATTTCTAGAGTACATAATACGAGTATGACGTAAGCTTAGTTAGAATTGTAGTTAGTTGTAGTGCATGAAACGAGCATTTTTTGGAAAAAGAGTGTCAGTTTTTATGAATCATACTATCGTTGAATGTAAGTATTTTTAGACTACCTAATGTAGTAAGTTGTAAATGTACTATGTACACTGTGAAATATATATGTAGTTCGATGTAGCTCTACATTTTTTTCCATAAAATCCAACGATACATTGCTTGGTAGTTGAAATAACGATAGTTGGAAAAAATTATTTATTAACAAATCAAATTAAAAGACTGGTTTTCACTATGTCAAATTCAATGGTATTTGTCGTCAAATAAGTGAAAAAACATTGTAAAATGGGACCTAAAAACGGCCTATCGATATTTTTTTTAGATCAGAACAGGTCTTCAGTCATTTACATGCGCTATTAAATCGGCTATCTGTCCGATTTTGGCCCATGGTATATTCGGTGAAGCAATGGATCAAAGGAGATAAAGTTGTGTCAAAAAATGCCCACAAATTTTGTCGTCGAAATATGACGCAGTGAAAACCAGCTCTAAGGAGTACTACGGTCTATTATTTTTATATACAAATAAGATTACCTTTAAAAAATTACGTTATGGCCGTTTTCTCCAGTAGCTTTTCAGATAAATTTTAAGAGATCTTCAGAAAACGGCCCTTAGTATTGAAAAAAAAATTTAAAGTTCCGGAAGGTATACATATTTGATGTAACGTGGAATGATTTTCCGTTCCGCTCGAGAACGAAATATGCCACTGGAGATGGCACAACGCCGAAACCGGTTTGTCTCCAAACCAAATTTGACAAGGGATGACGGAAAATCGTTCCACATTACATCACACTCCTGCCCTGTCGGAAACACCAACAACGAAAATGAGACTATACATATCGTCGATGTTTTTGCAAAACCGCCCATCACCCTATTGTAAAACCGCCCATCTTACGGCTCTTCAAATTTTTTAGGAGAGCGAAAAAACGGTTTATTCTTTGAAGGCATTGCCTTGATAGCTATTATTTTACAAATCTGTTGTTTTAATAACGATTTAACGATTTGTATGCATAAATATCGATGCCTGGAGCTCAGGGTTACCAAATCTCATTTTTGCCACAACGGCGATTTAGGCGGTTGCAGCTGGTCGATGGGCGGTTTTGCAAAAACATCGATGATATGTATTTCTTTCCAAAAAAAACTTAAAAAACGCTTCAAAAGATACATATTAAACTTGCCGAACAAAGCATTTTGTCAGTTTGATTAACTTTTTTTATTACATTAGGGCAATTCATCTAAACGCGTAATAATGGAAAATCGGTTTATGCATTTACACCTTTCCCTGAATATCCATATTGGATTTCGAAATAATTTTTTTCTAGAAAAGTTATACTGCCATTTGCTGCATAATCAAACACACTTGAGTTTCTATAAACCTTTAAAACAAAAAAATTTTACTTCCGAACCTAATTCCACGTACTATATGATATGGCTATGTACATATGTAAGTATATAATGCTGTAAAAAAATTAAACATAAAATAAAATGTGCAATTCAGAACAAAGAAATTTACTCACTAAAAAAAGAAATACTAATAATAATATTTTGGCGCTTACACTTTTGCTTAAGTGTTTTGCCGTGTTTTCCATCCAATTTATGGTGTGCGTCCTTGTGTTATACAAATGAAGGGACCTACAATTTTACGCCGCCTCAAAGTGGCAAATGGTTTTCATGATATGCTTTTTCAAGCCGAAATACACTTGGGTGATCGCTATTAGACAAAATTGTTTCTAATTTAGATGTTGCTCGAACCAGGGATCCAATCCAGATCTAACGTAGTGGCAGTACGCACCTCTAACCACTCAGTCACAGAGCCCGCCTATAACAAAATTCATATACATAACTGCAAATTTCAAAGTTTGTACAGAAAATTAAAAAAAAATCAGAAAGTTGCATTAATTAGAATTTCTTGAAAAATTTTTGGTATTAAGTGGTGCACTTTCGTCCATATAAAAAATTGCACAATTATAGAATTCTGCAATTTTTTAGCAACTTCAAATTTATATTTAGCATACTAAAATTTAATATTATTATTTAATTAAATAAACTGCATACCAAAAATTAAAATTTAAAAGCTTGAAATTTTAACGAAACAAAGTTTGAAATTTGGAATTACATATGGGTGTTTCCAGCGGAAGTTACCGCGAAAAAAGAATAAAAGTTTAATATGGGCCGATTTGGCTACTACATACATACATACCTACACTGTTAGGTCTATCGAACTGGTGCAGCTACTCACAATCTAGGTGGGAGCATTGCTGTTGTAGCGGCTACAACAACCCCGCCCAGATCGGTTAGTCCCTCAATCGTTGTCGTCACGCTCTACTAGCGGTAGCCCCAGGAAGCGTGCAGCCTCGACGGCGTGGGGCGTTGTTGTTGTTGTTGTAGCGGCTACAACAACCCCGCCCAGATCGGTTGGTATCTCAGTCGTTGTCGTCAAGTTCCACTAACGGCAACCCTAGGAAGCATGCAGCTTCTGTGGGGTTTGTCCACAGGGACAAGGCCGTTAGGGTTGTCGCGTTTTCCGGGCATGCGAAGAGATGTTTCGAGTCATGTGGGGTCTCTCCGCATGCCGGACACTCATTCGGCACATCCTCATTCAACCTACTCAAGTAGGGGCGTCGTCGTTCGTGGTGTAGAATGTCGAACTGTCTATTTGCTCGGCCAATAGGTTTCCCCTATGATAATTTGTCAGGCTTAAATGCCAAAGATCATGGTGGGCGTTAAAGTCACCTACTACGATTCGGTTATCACGTCTGAGTAGCGCACCTATGTCAGGCTGATAATCTGCCGGGCAGCAGGTACGTTCTGTAAAAATCTGGTCAAACAGTTGTCTTTGACACAGTATCGTCGACAAGACCTTATAGGCAATATTAAGAAGGCTTATTCCGCGATAATTGGTGCAAAGGCTAGGATATTACTTGTTGTTGGTGATGGATAAAGTACGTTGATATTTAAATTTTCGGGCATGGTGTTTTTAAGCCGCCATGTTGCTGTTCTCACTTCGTCTTAGTGAGCTTCGTCCCTATATATTGGTTCATCAAACGCGCCACCTGTGTCGCCATTCAAAAGTGTTGATATCTAAGTGTTCCCTCCGTATCTCAAGTGTACTCTGGACATCTGTTACCACATTTCCATCTTCATTTCTACAGGAACCAGCCCCTGAAACCATTTGATTTCTGCCTTATTTTCTGATACGAGCTTTCGAGCCGCATTTCTGGCTACCCGCATCACAAGCTTCTTGTTTAAGCAGGATAATCGACTGCGAAACTCCAGACCTGTGAATGCCGTTCTGGACACACAACCATCCGACGTGGACGAGACGGAGCTTCGTCTGCCTCGGGAGACTCGGACCACAATAGCTTAACTTCGCTCTGGCTGCTGCACAGGGGCGGATCTACGGGCCGGTAATAGGGGAAATTTTTATTAAAATAATATTATAGATTTTAAGACAAGCAACACGATTCCCTGTTCACAATTGGAAACAAAATTTGAACACCTAAATTTAAAAAAGATATTATTTATTGCATTTTTTTTATTTGCAATAATTTTCTATCCCTCGAATAACAAGTGCGTTTTAGTGCAATTCAAGACCTTCAATTTGAGCCAACTTAGAAGTCTCCAGGCCCCCTGAGAGCCAAGTTATAACAATTTAAGCCAAACTTCGAAACTGCTGTAATAGTTTTTACTCCGAAATTAAAAACAAAAAAATTGCATGAAATTTCGAAGTTTAATTTCAGAATCGTTATAATTTGGCTCTCAAAGGGCCAGAAATTTCTACCTTGGCTCAAATTAAAGGTCTTGAATAGCACTAAAACGCACTTGTTGTTCTCCGTTTTTCGAAGTTAGCCTCCGAAATCGATAAATGGGCCTTCGAAGTTCTAAATTGGACCTTTGGTATTTTTAATTATTGTATTTAAACAACTAAAAAAGTAAAAATATGTGCGTGGGACGCCTTTTGCTTATTTAAATCGTATAAAATATTTTTAATTATTGTATGTAAACAACTAAAAAAGTAAAAATATGTGCGTGGGACGCCTTTTGCTTATTTAAATCGTATAAAACTTTTTTTGTTCAAACTTATATTACAGGTGCTATAAGGGGTCAAG
>NW_023458567.1:14647577-14672894 GCF_013731165.1 Rhagoletis pomonella | reverse complement strand
TTTTTGGTGCAAACTTATATTACAGGTGCTTTATAGCACTTAAAAATCAGTTCAAAATTTTTGAAATATATATATTTTTTTTGATTTTTCGAAGATCTGACCCTTGACCCCTTTTAGCACCTGTAATATAAGTTTGAACAAAAAAAGTTTTATACGATTTAAATAAGCAAAAGGCGTCCCACGCACATATTTTTACTTTTTTAGTTGTTTACATACAATACAAACATAATTTCGGAGGCTAACTTCGAAAAACGGAGGACAACAAGGGCGTTTTAGTGCTATTCAAGACCTTTAATTTGAGCCAAGCTCCTGGCCCTTTGAGAGCCAAAATATAACGATTCTGAAATGCGGCATGCAAATAAAAGAAGTGCAATAAATAATATCTTTTTTAAATTGAGGTGTTCAATGTTTTTTTCGAATTGTGAATATTATTTTAAAAAAAATTTCCCCTATTACCGCACCCGTAGATCCGCCCCTGTGCAGCAGCCAGAGCGAAGTTAAGCTATTGTGGTCCGAGTCTCGCGAGGCAGACGAAGCTCCGTCTCGCCAGAACGGCATTCACTAGTCTGGAGTTTCGCAGTTGTTGTTGTTGTAGCAGCATACAAATTCCCCAAAGACTTTTTGGGGAGTGTTGCTGGAGTGACAGTCCTTGGCCAGATATAAATCTGGGTCGTTCCGGTTACGTAGACCCGACTGTCGTGGGGACGGGAGTTTCGCAGTCGATTCTCCTGCTTAAACAAGAAGCTTGTGATGCTGGTAGCCAGAAATGCGGCTCGAAAGCTCGTATCAGGAAATAAGGCAGAAATCAAATGGTTTCAGGACCGGGGCGGGTTTCTGTAGAAATGAAGATGTCCAGAGTACACTTGAGATATAGAGGAAACACTTAAAGCTTAAACAGACGGCAGCGTTGATCCGGATTAACTCGGAATTAATCCGGATCAACTGCAGTTAATTCCCGAGATGATCCGGATCCATGCTGCCGTCTGTTTATGCTTTTAGATATCAACACTTTTGAATGGCGACACAGGTGACACGTTTGATGAACCAATATATTCGTCACTACACACGAATAAAGGCGCGGTAGTGTTTTGACGGCGAAAAAAGGCGCGTATAAAAATTTTGCGAAAAAAGATGCTTATGAAAAACTTCGGCGAAGTATGTTAAGAGTTTTTGACGCTAAAGTTTTTTTATGCGTTGTTTTTCGCCGTCAACTTTTGAGCTCGCGCCTTTATTCGTGTCTAGTGACTTATAGGGACGAAGCTCACTAAGACGAAGTGAGAACAGCAACATGGCGGCTTAAAAACAACATGCTCGAAGATTTAAATATCAGCGTACTTTATCCAATCCACAAGGGATATCCTTGCCTTTGCGCCAATTATCGCGGAATAAGCCTTCTTAATACTGCCTATAAGGTCCTGTCGGCGATACTGTGTGAAAGAAAACTGATTGACCAGATTTTAACAGAACGTACCTGCTGCCCGGCAGATTATCACCCTGACATAGGTGCACTACTCAGACGTGATAACCGAATGGTAGTAGGTGACATTAAGCCTGACAAATTGTCATAGGGGAAACCTATTGGCTGAGCAAGTAGACAGTTCGACATTCTACACCACGAACGACGACGCCCCACGCCGTCGAGGCTGCACGCTTCCTGGGGCTACCGCTAGTAGAGCTTGACGACAACGATTGAGGGACTAACCGATCTGGGCGGGGTTGTTGTAGCCGCTACAACAACAACAACAATGCTCCCACCTAGATTGATAGTAGCTGCACCAGTTCGATGGACCTAACAATTGCTAGCACTGGCCAGATAAATAGCATAACGTAGCTACGTTTCTTTCGAAGGAAAATTTTAAATCAGATCGAAGCATATATATGTATGTACGTCTTTTCTAAATAGTCCGAGACTATTTTTAACAAAATTGTTTGTGCTTACATAACCAGTGTAGGTATGTTATAAGAAGTAGCCAAATCGGCCCATATTGAACTTTTATTCTTTTTTCGCGGTAAACCTTCCGCTGGAAACACCCATATGTAAATTCAAATTTCAAACTTTGTTTCTTTAAAATTTCAAGTTTTTAAATTTTAATTTTTGGTACGCAGTTTATAGCCTATTAAATTTTAGTATGCTATATATAAATTTTAAGTTGTTAAAAAATTGCACAATTCTAAAATTTTTATATGGACGAAACTGCACCATTTAATACCAAACATTTTTCAAGAAATTCTAATTAATGCAACTTTCCTGATATTTAATTTTTAATTTATTGTGCAAACTTTGAAATTTGCAGTTATGTATATGATATGGCGGGCACTGTGACTGACTGGTTAGAGGTGCGTACTGCCACTACGTTAGACCTGGATTGGATCCCTGGTTCGAGCAACATCTAAATTAGAAACAATTTTGTCTAATAGCGATCACCCAAATGTATTTCGGCTTCAAAAAGCATGTCATGAAAACCATTTGCCACTTTGAGGCGGCGTAAAATTGTAGGTCCCTTCATTTGTATACCACAAGGACGCACACCATAAATTGGAGGGGAAGCACGGCAAAACACTTAAGCAAAAGTGTAAGCGCCTAAATATTATTATTAGTATTTCTATTTTTTTTAATGAGTAAATTTCTTTGTTCTGACTTGCACATTTTATTTTATGTTTAATTTTTTTACAGCATTATATACTTACATATGTACATAGCCATATCATATAGTACGTGGAATTAGGTTCGGAAGTAAAATTTTTTTGTTTTAAAGGTTTATAGAAACTCAAGTGTGTTTGATTATGCAGCAAATGGCAGTATAATTTTTCTAGAAAAAAATTGTTTTGAAATCCAATATGGATATTCATGGAAATGTGTAAATGCATAAACCGACTTTCCATTATTACGCGTTTAGATGAATTGCCCTAATGTAATAAAAAAAGTTAATCAAACTGACAAAATGCTTTGTTCGGCAAGTTTAATATGTATCTTTTGAAGTGTTTTTTAAGTTTTTTTTTGAAAAGAAATACTTATCATCGATGTTTTTGCAAAACCGGCCATCGACCAGTTGCAAAACCGCCTAAATCGCCATTGTGGCAAAAATGGGATTTGGTAACCCTGAGCTCCAGGCATCGAGATTTATGCATACAAATCGTTAAATCGTTATTAAAACAACAGATTTGTAAAATAATAGCTATAGAAAATACCGCCTATCAAGGCAATGTTTCAAAGAATAAACCGTTTTTTCGCTCTCCTTTAAAATTTGAGAGCCGTAAGATAGGCGGTTTTGCAATTGGGTGATGGGCGGTTTTGCAAAAAACATCGACGATATATATAGTCTCATTTTCGTTGTTGGTGTTTCCGACAGGGTAGAAGTGTGATATAATAGCTCTGATCCAGTACTCCATGAACTTACAGGATTTTACACGAACTTGCGGGAAGTTGCAGGAAAAATTTTCCTGTACTACAAAATCCTCCAAAATCCTGTAAATGAGAGCGACTTTTGGAGAGTTCTGTAGAGAATGAAGTGTCAAGCAATCACTGGTTGACGTTTTTACAGGAAAAATGTTTTTTTTTGTTCCCGTACTTTTTGTTGTTACGCACTTTTTACTCTCACTTCAGAGAGTAATTTTGCTGTTTGACAGTTTTACAGGATTTTTCACGAAAAGTATTGGATCAGAGCTAATGTGGAACGATTTTCCGTCATCCCTTGTCAAATTTGGTTTGGAGACAAACCGGTTTCGGCGTTGTGTCATCTCCAGTGGCATATTTCGTTCTCGAGCGGAACGGAAAATCATTCCACGTTACATCAAATATGTATACCTTCCGGAACTTTACATTTTTTTTTTTCAATACTAAGGGCCGTTTTCTGAAGATCTCTTAAAATTTATCTGAAAAGCTACTGGAGAAAACGGCCATAACGTAATTTTTTAAAGGTAATCTTATTTGTATACAAAAAATAATAGACCGTAGTACTGCTTAGAGCTGGTTTTCACTGTGTCATATTTCGACGACAAAATTTGTGGACATTTTTTGACACAACTTTATCTCCTTTGATCCATTGCTTCACCGAATATACCATGGGCCAAAATCGGACAGAGAGCCGATTTAGTAACGCATGTAAATGACTGAAGACCTGTTCTGATCTAAAAAAAAAAAGTCGATAGGCCGTTTTTAGGCCCCATTTTACAATGTTTTTCCACTTATTTGACGACAAATACCATTGAATTTGACATAGTGAAAACCAGTCTTTTAATTTGATTTGTTAATAAATAATTTTTTCCAACTATCGTTATTTCAACTACCAAGCAATGTATCGTTGGATTTTATGGAAAAAAAATGTAGAGCTACATCGAACTACATATATATTTCACAGTGTACATAGTACATTTACAACTTACTACTTTAGGTAGTCTAAAAATACTTACATTCAATGATAGTATGATTCATAAAAACTAACACTCTTTTTCCAAAACAATGCTCGTTTCAAGCACTACAACTAACTACAATTCTAACTAAGCTTACTTCATACTCGTATTATGTACTCTAGAAATGAAAAAAATTAAATACCTTTAGTTGCTATTAAAAAAAAAAATTTTTGTGTCAACTTAAAATGGCTTTGCCTCTTCTAAGTAACTCAGTATTTTGGGACGTGTTTTAAATGACGTTTTAAATACGACAATCGCATCGAGCATCGCCTTTTGTGGTTCCGCAAAGACATTCGCTTCATGTTTATCGAATATTTCCAAATCACCCGTTGTCGATGAGCTGCTATTGCTGCCATTCATTGAACCGCTGCTGTCTTCGTCTGCGCCAATGCCCAAGCTCAGCGCTTCGTTGATGATTTTAAATATGTCCAAAATGTAATTATCATCGGCGCGCATCGCCTCCAGCTTGTCAGCTGTGGATTGCAGGAAAAGCCGTTGCGCCATAGTCGCAACAACGCTTGCTAATAACGGATAAAGAGGGAGACCGAAAAGAAAAGAAAGATTAACTATTTTTTAGAGGCATTCATTTGCAGCCTACTCATACTCATGCCAAGGTCCTCGGTTATGTTGTTCAAAACGATTTTCGCTGTGTAGTCTCGTATTTCGAAGTCATCATCCATTAACAACGCCAGCGTAAGCCCAATATACAGGCGTAAAAATGACAATTTCTTCTTTTCCAGCGCTTTGTTGAAATGTACAGCGATGTGCGATAAGATTTGAGCAGCTTTCAATCTGAATAAATGGCAGTTGCCTATTGAGCTTTTTTGCATCTTAAATTTTATTTTTTCCTTGCTTACCTCAAACAATCGGGATTCCACGCTTGCGATATTTCCAATAAATACTCCAGACACGATTGTGAAACCTTTGAGTCTACGCCACCTTGCTTGAGCACCACGCGTTCCACACACATTGTCAGTGGCGACTTAACGTCACCCGGATGCTTTTTAGACTCTTTTAACAATTGACTTAAAGCAAAATCAAAGTGATCTAAGTAGCTCATTATTGCATACGCTTTCATAACACACTCTGGATAGTACAGCGTCTTTTGAAGGAGCTCTTTTAATGTTGCATGCAATGCTTTACTCTGACGCAACTCTGTGGCCAAATTATCACGCATAGCAGTTGGTAAAGCGCGTACAAAACGCAGCTCGTTATTGGATATTTCAAACTCAGACACATCCATTTCCACATTTCTTAACAGCAGCAATATAATATTAAGGCACACTTCCGTTTGTTCAAATTGCATGGTATTGTGTGTGAGTGGCGGGCAAAGTAGGTAGTCGGAGAGTGCACCAAACGGTAGAGTTAAGCGTAGCGTGTGTAGATTATAAATGTAGAAAGATTTGCGCAGCACCGGATAGTAAAAGCTCAATTCGGGATTGTAAAACTCCTTCTGAGTAGTAAAGTAGAGTAAACTTTGAATTGTCTCCTGTGGATAGTTGAGGTTCGATTGGCTGGAAGGTGGTCGTGAGAAATTTATGAAAAGTGTAAAAAAACTATGACCATTTATGCAAATGTTGTAAGTTGTTCTATGCAGTCCACTCACCTTTGTAAAATCTCAATGAAAATATCCATAATTAACTTTAGTATAATGGCATTTTTAACTTGCGTTTTTTCTTGAAATAGAACCAATGTGGTGGCAATATCGCCGACTAGTTCAACGTCAGGTTGCTTGTGCGCTTTTAGTAGCATATAAATCTGAAAGGTGGAAATGAAAAATTGTATTCGCATTACTCGAATCTTGCCAAGGCAATAAAGACTTTTTGTTTATGGATTATTATATTTAAAGAACTGGTTTTTTAAGTTACAAACAAAAAAATATTTGTGAACGAGACTAGGCTTTTGCATATTTTGGAAATTTGATTCGAGCCACCCTTTGAATAACTAGTGTTCGCCCAGCGGTTGAAATGGGACCTTTTTAAATTAAGGGGAGTTGAGGTGGGCTGAGCTGAGACGAGTTGAGTGGAGTTGATTGATGTGAATTGAGATGAAATGCGTTGAACACCATAACAGAATATAACATAACAGAATATAACATAACATAACATAACATAACATAACATAACACAACACAACACAATACAACACAACACAATACGTAACATCACATAACATTACACAACACAAACCAGTAAAACACAACACAAAAAAACACAACAAAACACAAAACAACGCAATACAATACAAGACAACGATACGCATCATAACATCACATAACATAACAACGTAACGTAACATAACATAATACAACACAAACCAGTTAAAGACAATACAGCACAACACAACATAAGATAACACAACATAACACAACTTAGCATAGCATAACACAACACATCACAAGGCAATAAAACACAGCAACACACAACACAATACAACATAACACAAAACAACACATCACAACACAACACAATTCAACACAATACAATACAACACAACACAATACAACAAAACGCAATACAACGCAACACAAGGGCCGGTTGTTCAATGTCTGGTTATCACTACTTGCCGGTTAAACATTACTATCGACGTTTTCGACATCATGCATATAACGTGACCGATAAAGCAGTCGTTGTATTTAACCGGAGCTTCTACCTCCGATTAGTGCTAATCCGACATTGAACAACCGGCCCTAAGTTCGGTAACGTCGCACGCTCGAGATGTACGTGAAAGCCGAGTGGCTCCGTGAGACTCCCGTGTGCACCACATAAACCCCCCTGTTTAGAGATGGGCACGGGCCTAAATTTTCAGGCCAGGCCCGGCACGAGTGCAAAATCAACTTTCAAAAACACGCACGAGCCCGCACGTTAAGAATGTTAGTGGGGCCCGCCCCGGCACGACGGGACACGTCCCAGCCCGGAAATAAAGAGCTAACTTTTATTGTATGTATACATATGTACACAGTTTTAATTTTGTGTTTATGTACATATGTATATTTACTAAAGCGAATCAATTTTTTACATCAAAGATTTTTATAATATATTTTCTGGGGCCCGCCGACCCCTGCCAAAAGCCCGGCCCGTGCCCATCTCTACCCCTGTTGGATGGAAATATGCATACAAATTTACCACCATTTTGTTTACAAAAATAGTAAAAAATATTTCTATACAACTTGTTTATTGGGGTAGCCTAATGGTGACAATATTAGGGGAACGAAGAGTGTTGTGGATTCAGCGGCTATTGGGGAAAACGAGAATCATTTAAAACAGCGATTCAAGCAAAAATGAACTTTGCGAAGGAAAACTAATAAATATGTAAAAAAAATTTAGTCAAATATTGCGTTTGAAAAGATTGGTCTATGGTGGATTTTCCAGGTCTAAAGTCACACTGATAAGGCTTAATCACTTCGTTGACGGTGGGCTTATAGCCTATGCTTAGAAGGCTGATCCCGCAGTAGTTGGCGCGTATGGCGGGATCGCCTTCCAGTCGTCGGGCACGCTTTCATCTGACCATATTCTGCATAAGAGTTGATGCATGCACCTTATCAGCTTCTCGCCGCCGTACTTGAATAGCTCGGCTAGCAGGCCGTCAGCTCCAGCCGCTTTGTTGTTTTTCAGCCGCGTAATCGCTATTCGCACCTCGTCATAGTCAGGCGGTGGGACATCGACTCCATCGTCATCGGCTGAGGACTCGGATCCGTCTTCTCCACTACTTTCAGCGTTGCTACCATTCAGTAGGGTGGAAAAGTGTTCCCTCCACAATTTAAGTACATTCCGGACATTGGTCACTAGGTGGCCACTGTCGGCCAGCATTTCAATCTCTTCACGCTCACGTATTTCGACCTCTCTCTTCTTATTGCGGCGGCTGAAATCCGACTACCTTTTCGGCGGCGGTACTTAATGAGCGGGAAATGTAGTACCACTGCTCGCGTATGTCGGTTTGTTGAAGAGTGCTCTCAGAGAGAAGAGTCGAGTGGCGAACAAATTGGCCGTCTGTTGTGCTTGCAGCTTTTCGACGATTAGCTTTCATTGCATTGTTGGGCGCAAATTTTTTGCTGCGCATACAAAACGATTAATCTTAGAATATCCATTAAAACGGCGAAAAATCGGATTTCCGTGTTTTCTACAGAAATTTTTCCTTATATGGTCCAGCATGGTTTAGCAAAATAATTCAATGAATAAATATCATCAGAGAACGACCCAAAGAACGCAAACAAACAATAGCAAACGTTTCGGTATCGTTTAGTTTCGCTAATACAAGGTAACGAAACACAACAGATTCAAATCACTCGGAAGCAGTTATACCGAATCGCGATTTACATACGGTGCCTAGATCTTTTCATTACGCATTTGCAAGATCCATTTCTAACACACCGTGATATTTTGTGTAATTTTGCTTGCCTCTTTTCTGACAAAGCACCAAATTTTCATGAATTATCTTGTTGTGAACTTTTTGAGAAATATATGTCCATTTTACATGATTCGATGCCAGAAATATGGACAAGTGAAATTTAACTTTGGAGAAAACGCATCGGTGGTATAAATATTCAAAATTCATTTGAAGCTTTGGATTTTTGTAACTCCGATGCTTTTCCAAATATTCATCAAGTACTTAAGAGTCATAGCTGTTTACCTTATACGACTGCCGCGAACAAAAGAACGTTTTCAAATTTTTCGCCGCGGCGCCTAAAAACTTATTTGAGATAATCATACATAAAACAATGACATTCTTGGTTGTTGCGAATGACTTTATATAATAAATAAGTTAGTGCCGTTTCCACAACATCGTATCTCAGGATTTGGTTCAAAAACGCCCTATCTCAATATAAATGCAATATATCGGCAGTTGGGGTAGGGTGGTTTTGAACCATTTGCTGAGGCAGGGCGATCTTCAATAAAAATCTGAAATGGGGCATTTTCAACCATTTGCTGAGATAAGGCGTTTTCCAGCCGATAGCCGAAATAAAGCGATCATCCATTCATCCGCCGATAAGACATACATTCGGTGGTGAAAACGTAAGCTTAATACATATACTGTGGCGATGCTACCGAAAAGCGCCATTTCACTCAATTTGTAGATAAGAAATGGCGATTAAATTGATATCTTAAATTCACTTACCTGTAGCAGTTGTCCATGTAAGACATTCAAGTTCAGCGACTTAGGTTGGTCGGCAGATATCTGAAAGTAAAAAAAAAAATATTACGATGCAAAACTTGAATTCCTTCTTCAACAAAAATCAAAAAAAGCGTTGTAAAAACAATCTGCACCAACCAAAATAATTTTTGTGCAACATCAAATCGAAAACTGTAGCCTACTTTTAGGCTTAGCTAGTTTTCCAGTCCACGGTTAAATCTGACTGTGGTTTACCGCCCTATTCCCACAACACTGACAAAATTCATCATATGACTATTGTCACAATTACTGCGCCTAAAACACAATATAAACATTGTTTCGCCGTTGTCACTTACTCAGTAGGTCATAACAATAAAACTGACAATTGTCATACGACAGCTTAAAATAAATTTGCGGCATAGTATTAGGCGCAGTAGTAAAGGCAATAGTCAGCCGCTGAGTTTTGTCAGTGGTGTGGGAATAGGGCGGTTAAACTATTTGAAGCGCTCGAGCTAACTAAGATTAGCCAATAAAATGTGAGCTAGCTGTTAAATATGAACGCAATTTACGTGATCTAAATTTAAAGTGGCATTGAAAAACAGTAAGAAGGTTGGGCAGAAAACATAAAAAAATACTCCTTCAGCAATGATTAAAACGTGCCACTCAGCACTTTCGTTCATACGTACCACGATCTCAGCACATATTCGCAATATGGTTACGGGTATAGCGTCTTTGGAGACTAGCGCCAATACTGCTTTGGCCGCTAAGTAGCGCGTTTGCATTTCAGGACAACTTGCGCAGCTTGAAATGTACGGAATAAATTCGGTTAACTGAAAGAAAAGATGTTTTAAAACAAATAATATACATTTTACTAAGCCACAGCACTCTTAAAACTCACTTTTAAATTTGACTCGGTACCCTCCAGTGCTGACGGATACAACCGGCTGAGTATCAACAGCAGCGGATGCAGCTTATGCGCCTTTTTCTGCTTCTGTACCAATTCGCTCGCTTCGTGTAGCTGCGCAAGGAAGAAATCATAGAGTTTTGGATAGCGCAGGAAAAATACGCGTCCGGTCATTTTGTTGCGCACATTCAAGTTATCCGAGTCGCGTGTGCGTTGCACACCAAATATACGCGTGATGAGTGCAGAAAATAGCAAAGTTGCCGAATTCTTCTCCGACCAGGTTTCGGCATCGTAACCGCGTATGGCACACATAACACCATCACACACATACTCCACTACCGCTTCGTTCAAATCCGTACAACGGAAGAGGGCGCGCAATATGTTCATGGCATGCGTACGCGACTCAGCGCTACGTTCACGCGATGCGCACAGCTGCAACAAATGTGACATGCAGTAATAGAGAGACTTCGTTGAGCCCACCTGCAATTCGGATGTGATGAGCGCTTGCACCATGAAGGGCACGCCTGCACTGCGACGGGTGGCGCAAATCTTTTCGTTCAGCTGTTCATCTTTAGAAATGAGTGTAAGCAAGTCGCGCAGCCATTGCATGGGTAGGGAATTCAAATCGAGCACCTCTAAGCGCCAAAGGCGACAACAAAGTTTTGAGAAACCCACATAGGCTTGTTCGAAAGCGCCGCGATGCTTTGTTTCGGCAAGCAGCTGCTTGAAGTGTTCTCCAATTTCGAGCAACTGTTCTTTGGTAATGAGAAACTGCTCAGTCAGCTTGCTAAGTTGAAGCGGTGAACGTAACACAATCTCACCGAGTATCAATGAAACCTCTTTAACGGTGCGCCAGGCACAGAGTAATACCATTTGCGGTGTCGTCTTTATATTGGACAAATCGATTTTTGCCAGTTTGGAAGAAAGTATCTTGCAGTTGGCGCCATCCTTCTCGTCAACTATCAACTCTTCACCATACTCAGCCGGCAATTTGCTAAAATCGTTTGGCAAATGACCCTCGGGTGAAGAACTATTAACCACTGGAGCCACAACGGTCGTCAGTTCCTTGCAAAGCACAATCAATTCAGCAATAATAATGCGCCATGGAATCTCTTGCGCCAGCGTCTTAAAATCTAGCCGCATCAAAAAATGTTTCACTGTAAACAAAATGCCATATAGGGGATTAAGTTTAGCCGCTTGCAGCAAACTTTCTTTCGCCACCTTTAGACCAGCTTTCAACTCCTGCAACAACCAACGCAGTGCAGCATAGTATATGGCATTATAATTGGTTGGCTCATAGCTACCAAAGCTGTCAATATGTTCAGTGCGATTGCAGAAGAACTCCAATTGATAAGCACCGGTTACGGAGTCGGTTGGACGGACTGATGTTAAGAGATTACAGATATGTGTTAAACTTATATTTAATTGATGCTGCTTTATGAGATTGCAATCTAAACGTTTTTCAATGGCTTTTAAAATATTCACAGCTAATTCTTTATTGGCTTCGTAAGAATCGGCAAGCATTTCAGCTAGCGCTTTAACGGTATTTTGTGGCAATATATCATCAAGTGAGATGGTGCAATTGCTGCAAATCTGTATACACTGCTCCAATAGTTGCAGAGATACTGACCGGCGACTGAAATTAGCACCCTAAAAGGGAAAAAATATATCGGATAAGAATAACGAAATGTTATTCAATAGTGACATAGAAAAAATATTATATAATAATAATAATAGTAATAATAATATTAATATAATAATAATAATTATAATAACATATTGGATAAGAATAACGAAATGTTATTCAATAGTGACATAGAAAAAATATTATATAATAATAATAATAGTAATAATAATATTAATATAATAATAATAATTATAATAATAATAATAACATATTGGATAAAAATAACGAAATGTTATTCAATAGTGACAAAGAAAAAATATTATATTATTATTACTGAATCCTGCACTCAAAGGTATCGGGGCGAGACAAATATCAGTCGTAAATATAAAATTACCCTAAATTAAATTTTTATCGAAATTGATTTCAGTAGGGCTGTTCATAATGTTGTGGAAATGGTATTGGATTTTCATTCGCAAATTGTATGCTTGCTGCCATGGCAACCGAATGCAACGAATATGCAAATGCAAGAGCATATGCACAAGATCCTGAACAGCCCTAGTATATGCACATACAAGCCGTTTATTTTAAAAGTGGCATAAGTCACTTCACGCCTCTTGTGCTTAAATTTCTGGTTACTTGTATCTGAAATTCGTCAACTAATGGTAAAAGGTTTAGCCATTAGTTTGTGACGATAGAACCATGATAAAAAACATTAGGAGGTAAAATCAATCTCTCAATTCGTCGGCCATGATTTTTTTCTGACGTTTGGAAACATTAGAAAAACCATGTAAAATTGAAAAAAAAATATTGTTTGAGATAAAAAATGAGAATGTGTGTGTGAGCTTGAGTTCGAATTTTAAAATGATATTGCTGGCAAACGTCAAACTGCCTCTAAATGATTTTACCTTATGTTTTTTATCAGGGACGTGAACCGGTTTTGAACCGAACCAGTTTTGAACCGGAAAACCGCTTTTTTTCTATTAATTAACTGAATCATTAACCGAACCGAAATTTTCCACAAATGTTTGATCCGAACTGAAAACCGAACCACTTTCCATAAAGGTTTAAAGGTTCGATTCAACTAAGTTTTAGTTTTTCTTAGTTAAACATGATAATACCTATCATGTTTTTTTACCATGTGACAATATCAAATGTAAAGGCAACCCATCTCATTTGACAGACACTTGACCCTTAACCTTGCGCGTTGTTGCACTGGACACTTCAACTTGCGCATTATTTTTTATACCCGAGCGCACTTGTGCACAAGGGTATTAAAACTTTGGTCACATAACGGTTGTTTGTAACAGGTAAAACGAATCGAGATAGATATAGAGAAATGTATACATAAGTGATCAGAATGAAAAGAGAAATCGATTAAGCGGTGACTGTCTGTCCGTCCGTCCGTCTGTCGGTCCGGCGGTCCGTCTGTGCACATGATAACTCGAATAAAAATTGAGATATCTTAACGAAACTTTATACGTGCACTTCTTTCGGGCGTAGGACGGATGGTATTGAAAATGGGCAAAATCGGACAATAACCACGCCTATCTCCCATATAACGGTAATTTGGAGAAATACGAAATCTTCGATAAATCAGTAAATATTAAAGCAAATTTATTCAAAATTGATGCTTTTGACAATCCTTTACCAAGAAATACGTTTATGATAAAATTTTGGAAAACGGGCGTGGCACCGCCCACTTATGATCACATATATGTATCTCGGTAACCGGTCTACCAATTTATACCAAACTCGGTATGGCTATTGTGCTTGCCAAATAAAAGCAAAACGTTGAAAATTATTGAAATCAGACTAAAATTTAGGCCGCTTTTCTTATAACGGTAAATTTCACAAATGCTTGAAACCTCAATATTTCGAAATTTAAGGACGCTAAATTACTCAAAATTGATACACCCCGGTATACCATGTTGCGGTGGCTTTCGGAAAGGTGAAAATCATATATTTAATACTTGCGCCGGGTATTTAATGTTCGGCTCCGCCCGAACTTAGACTTTATTACTTGTTTGTTTTTCGAACCGTTGAACCGAACCGAAACCCCGGTTCAAAAACCAAAAAAACCGCTTTGACGAACCAATCCAAAAGTGCAAAAACGGTTCGAACCGCTGAACCGAACCGACAAAATTTTTCATCCGGTTCACGTCCCTGGTTTTTATCATGGATAGAACGATTTACAGATGCGTTCGGTTACAAGTATCCCGTCATTTAAGCTCAAGAGGTACGAAGTGACTTATGCCACTTTCAAAATAAAGGGCTCATATGTACTTGCGAATGTACATACATACATACAAATTTACCGATATTGTTATGGAATTGTATACATACATGCACTATTGTCAATTAATTATCGACATCGATAGATTTTTTTTAATATGTGTCGATGTCATAAATGTTATTTTAATATACATACATAAAGATGTAAATAACATAAAACTTTAGCATGCCACAACTAAGAAAGCCGCTGCTCATAAGCTGGTAACAAAATATTGCCCCGTGAAATATGCAATACAGGAATTTCCACAAATCTTCATAGCTGAATTGCTGAATATTTTCACTGCATTACCAACGTACCTAGAATCGCGGTGACAAGGATCCGATCGTTGGATCATGAAATATATATATATATATATTTTTTTTTATATGAGAATTGAAGTTCCTTTTTTTGCTAAAAATTACATGTTTTTTCAACATTTCTGTTGATAAGTTTATCGCTATCGAATTATTATCGCTTATATTTCGTGAATCTTGAAATAAATTTTAGCTAATCCTATCAAATCATTCCTACCTGAAACAAATTTCCCACCAACTTTTTAATGACATCACGCAAAAATTTCAATTGCAACGGCGCAGAACCGCCAATCCTATCACCAGCGTTGCTCGCTGCACCTACTGCTTTGGCTGGTTTATAGTCCTTCAATACTTTAACTAAATTCAATTCACAACGTATTAATGCCTTATTAAATAGCCCCAACATCTTTTGACGTGTTGCTGGACTTTGACAATTCGCATTGTATTCCAAGTAGTTAAGCAAATTCTCACATTCCAACAACGTCAGCAATTCTGTCGTCTTATTTGTCTCCACCAAGAGCCGCAAAGCCATAATACGGGTATCATCGGAGTTGGAGAGTATACTGTGTACAAGGTTACTAGAGAACTTTTCCATAACTTCAGTAAAATCCTCGACTTTAATGCCCGCTTTGCGTACAGCCCAAAGTGCTGATAACTTTGTACTTATCGGAATATCTGTGTCGGTGTGTTGTATGATATGTTGCACAATTTTCGGTTCACATTTAACCGCCTTGACTATTAACGTTTCAATATCACTCAAACGTGCATCGTTGGACGTGGCAATCACAAGCATATATTCGATCCAGAGTTTTACCCACGTTTCAAAGTTAACTTCTTTGTGGCTGGCGTACATAAGTGCTGCAAAATCCATACATTTATTTTATTATAACAGATCTAAATATTTCTGCCAAACTTACTCTCAAACAAATTATTCACCATAAAATCGCGTCCGAGCTGCTCGGCAAATATGTTTGTAAAGACTTCAGGACAATTGCGTATTATGGCATCCGCTCCCAAAATTGCTGCAGTCTGCTGCAACACTATACATTTCATAGAAAGTGATAGGCGCTCAGAATTGCAAGCATCATAGATTTTCTGTATAAGAAAATCAAATTTGATTTTATATGCTGCTGCTACTGTATTGCGCAGCAAGTCGCGACAGAGGTGGCGTACACTATCCATATGATGCTCCAAAAACCCAAAAGTGTAAATCAAAAGCTTACGCAAAATCAATTTGGCATCATCTGTGGGCGGCGACTGAGCTTTCAACTCGAAACTTAGTATGATCTTTGAGATCTGATAAAGTGCACGCGTGGCGCAAAGTAGTATATTTGGTACCGTAGCATTGGCATTGGCGATTTCATCAATCTTGCTGCATATGTCACGTATGTCAGCGGATATGCGTTGAAAGTCATGCTGATCGAAAGTGTTTACGATGCCAACACATAGAGCAATCTCATTAGGATTCTTTGTTAATTTCACTTCTTGTATAAAAGTATCATAGGTTGCATTGAGTCTGGCATTGTGGGCCAATAGAATACCAGCATTTGTGCGCGGATCCATCGGTATTTCATCGTCCTGTACGACTTGCTTACATAATACACTCAACTGTTTTAGTGTGTCACTGTGGATATCCTTGAGTTTAGTGCCATATTCTTGTATGCAACTCAGGAGTAGACGAACGGCATTATGCACATAGAGATAATATTCATTGCGCACAGAAGGCGAGCTAAGTACGCTGAAATAGTTAAGAAGGTATAATAAATATACACACAAATGCTGTAAATACATACATATGTACATTTATACATATATGTACACAAGTACATATATTACAATCTTATACAAACCCCAACTCGGTGAGATACTTCTGCACGGCTGCGCAGAGAAAGGGAAATACTTGGGATGTACTCATTTGAATAGCCTTCAGACCGCATTCAAAATTCTCAAAGCAGCCAGTCATCGATGTGACCGTGAAATTCCACGCGCTACTCTCAGTCTCTGCTCTGGCCTCGTCTACCAATCGCTGTATTGTTTGCGACAAGGCGTTCACAATTGATGATTCATCTGTATCACCGGTGCCCAGGCGCGCAGCTGTAATCAAAAGCCTGCAGCAGGGGTAGGTAAAAGGCAAATGATTATTGATTTTTGTTTGCACGCTCCTGCATTGCTGAGATCAGCATTTTTAAATGCAATGCTTAATATGCACGTATGGTAGGTACGTCATGCAAACCTTGCACCTACTTACTTTAGAATCTGATTACGCACTGGATGCTTTAGTGGACAATGGAAGTACAAGTCCGCCAGAAATTGTAACGCCTGTGAGTCACGACTGAGATTTTTGAATATCTAAGAACAACAAAAACTAAAATTCTCAAATATCACGATGGAATTGTTTATATTAGTATCGCGCCATGCTCAGATATTTTGTTTACATTGGCCGGTACTACTCAACTTACATTTTTCACCGCCGCCACCTGCTCCGGTATGGATTTGGCATTCTTTAATTCCAGACAATAGCTAGCCTCGGCTGTTTTAAGCAATATTAATATATTTTCTTTCCTTTTATATACTGTGCTTAAATACTTACAATTTTCATAGTGCTTCGGCAACGTGACCAGCGCAGTACGCATATCCGCATTTTTCTTTACATTCTCGCCAGTTTTCACTGATGAAACACGCAAATTTAATGAATTCATTTTAGACAATCTATTTAAATAGCACTCAAAATTGGAGTTTCTGTGCTATTATTTTAAATTTATTTTTATTATTTAATTGAAGAGCAGCAAAATATTCCATCCGCCTACAAGGCGAATGAGCAACATAAACCGCCGAGCGGAAACGTCAGCTGTCCTAACAATGTTCTTTACCCTATATAATTACCCTCTTTTTGTTGATGGCATTAATTTTGCCAATTTTTCCCCCAAAACTGCAACACCAGCAAAAAAACGTCAGCTGTTCGTCGAAGAGTTACCAATAGTCATGGTAAAAACCCAAAAAACAAATTGGTATATATTTGTAAGGTTTGAATTGTTAAATTATAGTAATTAAAAGTTTCTGTAGCAGTTAATCATATCCAATCGGTGTTGGATTATATTCCCTACCAGCACAAAAACTTCGGAAGGTCGAGTCTTTTTTTTTTAATTTCCGCGTTTTCTTATCAGTCGTCACTTTAAAGAGTTGGCAACCCTAAACATTTAATTGAATACTGCACAACACGTGCACGCCTCATTTTTATTTGTGTTTTTATACATTTAAACAATTAGCCTTTCTAAATATAACATAATTTTCGGGAGCAGTTTTTATAAATTCACTCACCAATATGGGAAAGAAGACGAAAATTGGAAAAGCGCGGAAGGATAAATTCTACCAGCTCGCGAAAGAGACGGGTGAGTTCTCATAGCATGCACTCGCATAATTTTTTTGACATTTTTGCTGCCTCCCTCCAGGCTTCCGTTCGCGTGCTGCATTCAAGTTAATACAGCTCAATCGAAAATTTGGCTTCCTCCAGCAATCGCAAGTATGTATAGATTTGTGCGCTGCGCCTGGTGGTTGGATGCAGGTAGCCAAACAAAATATGCCTGTTTCGAGCATTGTGGTTGGTGTGGACTTGTTCCCCATACGTCCAATAGCTGGTTGCATTAGTCTTGTTGAAGATATAACCACGGAAAAATGCAAGCAATCGTTAACCAAAGAATTGCAATCGTGGAAAGTCGATGTTGTGCTGCACGACGGTGCTCCAAATGTGGGTCGCAATTGGTTGTTTGATGCATATCAACAGATTTGCTTGACACTGAACGCTTTAAAACTCAGTACAAATTTTTTACGAAATGGCGGCTGGTTCGTTACAAAGGTGTTCCGTTCAAAAGATTACAATGCTTTGTTGTGGGTACTAAAACAACTGTTCAAAAAAGTACATGCCACTAAACCAAGCGCTTCACGTAAGGAATCTGCCGAGATATTCGTTGTGTGTCAAGGCTTTTTGGCGCCTACTCGCATCGACCCACGTCTGTTGGACCCCAAGTATGTGTTTGAAGAGCTGGATTTAGAAGGCAAAAAGAAGAACTCATTGCTGCATCCCGAAAAGCAGAAACGCGTCAAAGCTGAGGGCTATACTGAAGCAGATATTGCGCTACGTAATGAGTTGTCTGCTACAGAATTTATGCAAGCAAGCAGTGGCTTGGGCGCCTTGCAGGGTATTGGTTCAATAGTCATAGACGATGAGCGCATTGAAAAGCATCCGAAGACAACTCCAGAAATACTTGAGTGTTGTAAGGATATTAAAGTCCTGGGACGCAAGGATATTAAAGGACTATTGGCATGGTGGAAAGCTCTAAAAGATGACCTATTTAAGCAGCCCGAAAAAGAGACAAGTGTCATAGAAGAGGACGCGCCGAAAAAGGTGCTTACACAAGAAGAAATCGAGGATATGGAGGAAGAAGAGCTGCGACAGCAAATAGCTGAACTTGCCGAGGAAGAGCAACGTGATTTAAAACGCAAGCGAAAGAAGGAGCTCAAGTCAAAGCAAAAACTACATGAGAAGATGAATTTGAATATGGTAATCAAAGGCGATGCTGGACCACAAGAAGAGGCCGAGCTAGAAATATTCGACTTAAAGAGTGTCAAAACACAGCGCGAGCTGGACGAAATGTTGGACGTAGTACCCGATTTTGATGTAGAGGGCGAGCCAGTAGAAGTGCCAAAATTACCGAAATACAAAGTTTATGCCAAGGATGATAAACGTCTGGATGATGACGCGAACTATGAAAACGACGATGAGCCAGATGTGTCGGCTGAAGAGAATTCCGAAAGTGACTACGAGAAAGATAGCTTGGGATTAAGCGATGATGAAGATAAAACCGCAGAACCACAAAAGAAAAAGAAGCGTACGGAGCATCCTCTTATTAAATCAGGAGACTTCAGAGATAAGGACACAAAACGGCAGCAACGGGTGCAACTTTGGTTCGAAAAGGATAATCTGCAACAGATCGATACTGATGATGATGAGGATTATGACTTGGATCGCTTGGCAAGCGAATACAAGAGCAAAGGTGTCGCGGTATTAGGTGAGACGCAGAAAAATAGCGATACAGTAAAGTTAGCGCTGGGTAAGAAATCTAAGCGGCGTGCCAGGCATGACAATTCAAAAGAAGCATCAAGTTCGGAATCGAGTGAGGACAGCGACTCGGATGCTACAGTAGAGGATGATGGTGAGAAAAACGGCAATACAAAAAAAGCTGCTAGCAATATGGCAAAAGGTGTGTTGGTACTGGATAAATAAATTGTATATATGAATTATTTTTTTAACGAAAAATTTTCATTTTACTAGAGCCAAATGCAAAAAAGATACGACTCTCTGAGGAAGAGCTCGCCCTTGGCGCAATGATGATTAAGGGAAAGAAGACTAGGCGCGATCTTATCGACGGTGCTTGGAATCGCTATGCATTCAATGATGAGAATCTACCTCACTGGTTCGTGCAGGATGAAGACCTACATATGAGAAAACCAGTGCCCGTACCAAACGAAATCGCAGAAGAGTATGAACGTAAGGTGCAGGAACTAAATGCGCGTCCCATCAAGAAGGTTATGGAAGCAAAGGCACGCAAGCGCAAGCATGCCCTCAAACGTTTGGCGAAAGCAAAGAAACAAGCTGAGAAAATTATGGATGATGCCGATGCGACAGCGCAAGAGAAAGCCAAGCAGCTAAGAAAGATATACAAAAAGGCGCAAGAAAAGAAGAAAGAAATTACGTATGTTGTAGCGAAGAAGCATCAAGCCGCAAAACGTGCGAGAAGACCAGCGGGTGTAAAGGGACATTATCGTGTTGTCGATCCACGCCAGAAGAAGGATAAACGCGCATTAAGCGCGAAATCTAAACGCGAAAAGAAGCGGAAGGGCAAAAAGTAATAAATAGGAATGCAACTCTTTAAAAACTATCTGGATTTTAATATAGATACTATGTACAGAATTACATAAATAATAGTTGTAGTCAATAACGAAATAAATGCACTCATAATTACATGCATGCATTAATTATTAAGGGTATACTCGGAAGTCTTGCAAAGCCCTTGTACGGTGCACGGATTGCATGGTAAAATCCGGTTTTCCCATGGGACCACTTTTTTTTTAAACCATGCATCGTGCAAGGGCTTTGCAAAACTTCAAGAATACCCCAATTTGTATATGAATATGGAACAACCAGGCTGTTGTTGTTGTAGCAGCATACATATTCCCAAACGAATTTTTGGGGAGTGTTGCTGTAGTGACAGTCCTTGGCCAAATATACCTAGACCTAGATATTCGCGTGCAATTTGTGGTGAGCGATCGCTGTTAGAACAAACGTGTTCTAATTCATAACTCTTTGATGCCTAGCCTATTGTAGCAAAAGTAACATTTGATTACGAGTTTTCATAAATGAAGATAACCATATTTGCGCCTTTATTCCAGTTTAATATTTCATTTACCAAAAAATTCAAAATTTGTGGGTAATATAATCGTATCAACACGATCGTTAATCGTAAACTTCTATATATACATACATACATTCGAAAACATACAGTGGCGAAAATATAATAGGGTATTATATGGCTATTTCCCTTTCAATTATTTATTATTTTTTTAGGTGTAGCTCGTTATCGAACAAAAACCAAGCAAATGGCGTGTAAAACAGATACCCAGAAAAAGTTTTTTATCTATTTAAAATGTTTAAAACTTTGTTGACATTTGTTAAAATTCGTAGATTTTTATAAGTTTGTAATTTTGATTTATATGAATTCTGCAATTAATTTTTGACCAACTTCCCGATGAGCTAATGACTTGAAAATTTAAACTTAGTTTAGAACCCGGTGATAAGCAATTATTTTAAGAAAAGAGCTTAAAGTACAAAAAAAGAGTGTCCAATAATTGGATGAGTGTACTGAAAGGATTAAATGAAAAGAAACAACTCCACAACAAATTTAGACGTTAGAAGGTAATAAAAGCTTGTCTTTAAAAAAATTGTTTTTAAATTAATTGTTTTTTCGATAGGTAGCTATATTGCTAGTTGCTTAAACGTATTTTTCCTATTTACATTCTCGCTACTGTAGACACTTATAATGATCATTCATTAAATATGCTCGATAAAAGTTAAGTCCAAATATCTTTGCTAAAAAATTATAAAATTCAGTCAAATGAGATCGAAATATTTTAAATCCAAAAATTACGAATATTTTTAATGAAAAATGATCGTAAAATAACGATGGAAAAATTATTAGAATCCTCATACAAAAATTCTTTAAATGATCGCACCTTAAAGTAACTTATTTTAATAACTTATGTCAGATATTTGACTATATATGGAAATACATTCGTATTAAAAAGATGAGGCCATTTGGAAAATGATCTACTACCAAACATTACTGCCCAAACGAATATTGAATAGCTTCTATTAATTTCACAAAGGGATCCTCGTGTTTGCGCGTGATAGATTTTCGCCACAAATACTCGACAATCATGTCGGCGAAATTAGCTGGATTGTTGAAATTGTCCCTATAATAAAAGTGTTTTACCACTCTCCACTGTGCGTCGATCCTTTGTATCTGCTTTCCATCTGTCCCTTTAAGAAGTTTGTCTGAATCATTGTATGTCACTTTTTCGAATTTAAAACCAGTATCTGCCAAGCAGTCTGCATCTTCCCAAAAATCTGCACGAATAATTGTACCTTCCTTAACGTGTTTCTTAATAAATGGCAACAACACATTCACAGAACGAACTTTGTCCTGGCATATTTCCAACCTGAGGTCCTCGCTATCATCCGCAATCATGCCGAGTAGCCAATGGCCCTCTATAGCATTACTATCTGAAAAAGAAAGCAGGAAATTTATGCAAAAAACATATTTTTTTTAACTTTCGCTAATACATATACAGTGACGTTGAAAATAATAGCAGAAAAAATCAAAATGATGCTGTTGGCAACTTATCCTTTATTTATTGTTGATAATTTTCAAATAAAAAAATCGAAATTTTGATGAATATTTTTTAAGTTTAATTATTTTTTGTGAACTTTGTGCAAGCTTTAAAACTTAATTATGTGGTGCGTATCTAATATAGCTCGACCCATATTTTAAATGAATATTATTAACAATATAAGTTGCCAACACCGTTTAGAATTTTGCTGCCATTATTTTGAACGCCACTGTAAGTATGTATACATATAAAGGTAAAGGAAGTGTCTATTCATATTCCACGGTAATTTCCGTATCACGCCGATTTTCGAAGTGCCCAAATAACTGTATTTCTACTACTGGATCTCTGGCAAAAATTACGTGGATCCGAGGTTATCTATTTTTTCGTATTTTTAAGAGGCTTAAGAAAACGTTGCAATAAAACAGTTTTTTAATAGATTATTCACAATAAATGCATTCCTTAAAATTATAATACATGCTCAAAAAAAAATATCTAGATAGCAAAAAGGGTCGATTTCTGCAAAAACTCCGGTAGTTTCCGGTCATAAACTTGCAGTAGATCTATGTACATACTTCAGAAATTACCGTCGATCGGCAGTAAATACACTTCAAGTTAAAACCATGATAAAAACATAGTAAGGTAAAACCGTTCTCTCAATTCGTCGGCCATGATTTGTTTTGAAGTTTGCCCGCATTTTAAAATCATATAAAATTAGGTGCGTTCGACATGTCAAAAATTTGTAATAGTTTTTCCAAATTTTTACTGGATGGCGTTCGATAACGACAAAAAATTATCCAACACACACAAATTGAGAGAGCAAGCGTTCATTTTGATGCAAGAGGAGCGTTCATTTTGTACTGGCAAAATTTTACTCAGCATAAATTATCCAACACGAAAACATATGATCACAAAACATATGGTTGCAATTTTTGTAAACAAACAAAATTGCATTTTTCGAGTTTTGGTATTTATATGCTTTCTGGCCGCCTGCTATGTGACTTTATGATAGCGCCAATTAGTTTTTACTTCTAGAAATGTTCCTGGCGAACATTGAACGTTCAAAAAAAACGTGAAAAAAGGACATCCATGGAGGCAACATGAATTTCAGTTTGTTTACAAATAAAACATAAACAAAGTCAGCTGGTGTGTCTTCTTCTTCCGGTTTTTGCAAGTGATGGCTAATTTCCTGTTCGTTTCCTTTTTGGCATTTTCTTCTCTTTGGGAGAGAATTTTCGCTTACTCTCTTCATTTTGATTGTTGGCTGGTGTTGGCTAATTTTGTTATCGAACGCAACTATTGAGAGTAAAAAGAATAAATTAGGAGCGTTCCTTATCTCCCAGAAATAGTCAGAAAAAGTCCGAAGTAGTCAGATTTAGTCCAAAAAGCGTTCCTTAACTCGGAAATGACAGCAAAAATGAGAGAGCAACACTCAGTGAGAGTGACTCTCATCAGTCCGAAGTAGTCAGATTTAGTCAGAAGAATTTTTTCTGGCAAAATCCTGAAAAGTGTCAAACTCAAGTGAATTTGAATTAACGGAAATTAAAGAATACGCAAAACGTGAGAATAATCTAAAAAGTAAAAAAAAGTTAATTGAAATTGGAAGGAGGCAAAAAATAATTGATATAGTAAGTGTTTATTGTCCTTGTGCTTGTGTGTATGTGTTTTGTACATACATTTCTATTGTTATTTGACATTAGTTTGGTTGTTGCCATTCTTTGGACTAAAAATTTGGTTTTTTGCGTTCCTTTACTTTTTCCTGGTATTCTCTTTTAGTGAGCGCATTTTGCTTACGCTCTGGCCTTTTGACACTTTTCAGATTTTAGTCCAAAAAGATAAGGAATGAACCTATTGTTCAAAGTTTTTGTTGTTTGAGATTGAAAATGAGATTGTGTGTGTGAGTTTGTGTGTAAAATTTTAAAATTAAATTGCTTGCAAACGTCAAGAATTTGAAAAATTCCTCTCAGCGGTTCTACCTTCCTATATTTTTATCAAGGTTAAAACTGTTCTAGATGTATGTAGATGTAAGTACTACTTACGCTTGCTAGGCTTGCGTTTGCCAAATTTGATTTCATCAATTTGTACTTTCTTGCCCACACCGCCAATTTTGTCCACAGCATCTTGCTTTTCGATCTGGTAGGAAACAACTACTTCACGGCAAAAGTTGTACCAATCTGTAATTGTTCTAGTGGAAAAGTTCGGCCCTTCTATGAAATTCTCCAATCGCACCATTTCTTGTGGCCAGTGATGAGCATAACAATACATAAGATAAAATATATGTGGTAAAGAAATCTTCGCATTTTCAAACCAGGTCCCTTTAGCTCTTGAAATTCTCTTGCCACGACACGTCCTTTTGTGGCATTCGAAAGCACCCAGAACACTATGCCCGCCCTTCGATAGAGTCATTGGAGACCGATGACCGCTACACAATCTTGACCGCTTGATGAGATGATGGTCTTCAGCGAATTTCACACATTGGTCTGATCTACCTAAATTTTTCATCACTTTCCCTAAATTCCACATACTTTTGATCTCAGCAGCAGTGAGTCGATTCGAACTGCCAGCGGAAGGTTCCTCATTGTCTGTATACAAAAATATTAGCAAATATTTATTTATATAATTTTGAAAATATACTTTAACAATTACCGGAAGCAGTAGTCTTCATTTTAAATGTGTTTTTATAGTTTTAACTGAGAGCTGTTTATGTTAACTTCTTGTAGAAGTAATTTACTCCCGCTTC